>NC_135085.1:21570000-21870000 GCF_051107435.1 Chaetodon auriga
ATCAAACATGGCTGCTCATTATTTGGCTCACACGACGATGTGAATCAGGAGGTGAATGTCTGGTCACAATGTCAGTCCAAAGCTGTCCAAGCTGTCAGATAACTAATAGAGCTTGACTGATAATATAATGATATATAATAACAATAGCTTGGAGCAGGAAAAGCCGATAGCTGATTGCACCTCCCCCAGGGTTTACACACCCTACCGCTGGCATTCATTTCTCGTTTCTTACTTGACCACGGTGCCTCTCTTCATGTGCAGGCGGATCCAGTGTTGTCCCTGCATGCCGTCGCTCTCCCAGTAAGTTTCTATGTCGCCGTCTGTCAGACAGCTCACGCCTCCGCTGGGATCGTCCTGTCAGCAAATATCAGTTACTTCAACGACTGACAGAAGAGCACAGTAGTAACTTCACGTCCTTCACAGGGGGACACACCACTCACTGTGACAGTCAGACAAGTCTGTCTGTGCAGACAATAAACACACTTTTAAAAATTCACACAGCTTTATTCTAATAGCTCTGTTTGACTAGAAAATGTGCACAACGAGCCTTAAATCCCTGTTTGTTAGAAGGACTGACTGACCTTATTGATTTTAAGGGGTGTCTATAATATCTATAATATGAAACATGCATAAAACATGTCAGTCAGGGGTCGACAGTTTATAGAAAATGGGTTGATGAAGGAAAAAGGTTGGGAACCACTGATCTAGACTGTTTGAGTGTGTGAGACTCACCGAATATGAAGAGACATCGATGCTGGTCACGCACTGCTTCACGCTCCCCAGGTTCTCGTCCTCTTTCCCTATGTGATCGTAGAAGTAGTGCACCAGGTCCTCGTCGCATTCATACGTCCAGGTTGGAGGGACATACCTTGAAGGTTTGAGTTAAATAACGGCTTAATTTGACAATCTGCGGCTGCCTAAGAACAACGCAAACAGTCTTAACTCTCCAGTTTGATTTAACGTAAACACGCTCACCTTAGCTTCTGGACGGCGTCGTCGTCACTCTCAGCGATTCTGGGTTTGGAGCCCATGTAAAGCGCATTCTCCACATTCACCACCTGCTCCCACCTGTTGCAGGGCTTGTGGTCGTACCCGAAGAGCTGCTGCTGCCTGCTGACGGTCTCTGGTGACTCCACGGGGACGAGCCTGTCGCCTCCCTCGGTGTGTTTGCACACCAGGATCCAGCCTTCCTCCAGCTCCATGCCTGGACGGTGCTCCTCCATCTGCTCCTGGATGCAGACATGGATCGTTAAGTAGGATTACACAATGTGGAAAAACAAACACAAACGGGAGATGACCTTCTTCTGATATGAGTGTGAAGTAGCCTGAGATTGTCCTGAAGCTGTGCAGCGGGATTCATCCCAGCTGAGGTGGAAGGAGGCAGAGCTCCATGTATGCACTGAAACCATGGTTGTAATTTAGACTACATGAAGTAAACCTGATGCAAGAGTAAAGGAATGTAATGTAGTGCAAGTCGCAGTAGTGTGATTATCATCATTTGTTTCACGGTAAATCACCTGATTTGCAAGATGATGAAAACATGGAGACAGACAGATGCTTACCTTAATGATTTTGACCCACAGGCCCTGGTTGTTGCGGTATTCCTCCCCTGTTGTCCGGATACATGTCCCTTTCTTTGGTTCAATGTTGTACTTGCATAATTTCTTCATGTGTGGGGTTTGGTGCGGGTTTTCAAAGACGGAGACGAGAGTTTTCCCCACAATGGAGCCTCCTGCAGATCCTCCGGAGGAGGCAGAGGAGGTGGACGATGAATCCTTGCAGATTTTGTAGCACACCTCTTTGGGGACATAACACAGGCACTCCGCGAGCGGCTCGCTCTTCTTGAAACACTCAATGCACCTGTTCAGGAAGCGGATCCTGCCGAGCAGCAGGTGAGGGTTGTCACCCACAGACATGGTGATGGTGGAGGTGGTGGACGAGGTGACAGTCAGCAGCTCTGCAGCAGGGGGGCGTCAGCTGACATTACACCGCTGTCCCGCTTTTGTTTCCCTGCCTGGTTGCGGGATGTTCCTGTCACACAAACCGAACAAAAGCGAATATTCCTGAGTAACAGTGGATCCAATAAACAGCAGCCAAACCCAGTGCGCTAATTTGAATTCCAGCTCTCTTCCAATGGGTGTGTACAGGGTCTAAAAGGTCAGAAATGCGCCAATGAGCGACCAAAGTCCGCTGACACAGTGAGAAAAGTATCGACTAACTCTAAACGATAACAAGTGAGTAAGCTAAAGTTAGCAAGCTAGCCAGGTGTTTGGTAAATTAGCGTATATTGCGGCGTTTACGATGCGTTAGCTTTCACCCGCCCAAAAAACGGGTGGCGAGCAGCATTAATTTCATTCAGAAGTTGAGGAGAGACAATCTTCCATGAGCTAAAAGGCAGAGTTATGCATAGAAGTTGTAAATGTAAACATACCCTTACTTCCGACAAGGATCTTAAATGACACTAGCTATCGCTGTGAATTTCTTTGGATATCTGACAACGCGGAAGAGCAGAGGGCACTTTTGACCCTCTCGGACTTCCGTCGTTTACACTTCAAAATAAAAGTCTTACCACTGAGTTCATTAATCCTTCATTAGACATAGTCACGACAGTGCGCTGTTGTATTATTTGTCACGTTTGTGTACTAGTTGCCATGGATTTTACCCATCCGAGGGTGGATGTAATGTGATCGTACAGAATGATGTACTGCTTTTGTTTTGTGCTGTTTCTGGTGAGCAGGCAGACCACGTGGATTCACGTAAACGCATACCACCCACACTGCAGTCTGTACTGGCCCTGCGGGCTGTATACCACTACAAGGATTTCACAGCCATAGACGTAGCTGCTTGCCAAAAAAATGTTACTTATAATACATAAGATCATTGTATAAAATATATATCTTGTTAGCTTTATTAAGGCATCAGTAATGATAATCCATGAATGCACATTATACTGTATAGAAAATGTGTGACCGGTCCTTTGCATCAGTGTAGCTGCTGTAATGTCTGAGGGGACTCCCTTGTTTATGACATGTACTTGGCTGATTAAGGTGAATGAAATGAAATGACACGTGTGGATGACTGCAGCAGACAGGCAAAAAAAACAAACAAACATTGAGATCATCAAGGTTTAGAAAATACTATATTCTCATTAACAAAAGGTTAAAGTGCTGAATAATCATTTTCATTTTCAAACATGCATAATAAGAACAAATATGTTTTATCTCTCAAATCAATTTAGAGGTGTCAAATCAAAAAAGATGTTATACAATAAGAGTTGATTCAGAAACACACAGTGGTTCAATCACAATAAGTATCATCTTCACTCGTGTTGTTCCACTACAATTTTAAGGAATGCCGTTTCATGTTCTTTGTGGTTGGTGGCATTGATGTCATCCTCAGGGGAAGCATCAGCATCATCTTCCTCATTTGAGTGTGATAAGACATCCAATAGAGAAGGGAGGCTCCCACCTCGCAGGGTGCCTTTCCCTCTCTGCAGGAGTCTGTCGAGACCATTGCCCAGAGAGCCCTGAGGAGCTAAAAACTGTTTCTTTGTGGGAGTGTCTTCAGGCTGATGAATCTCAAGATCGTCCGCGCTCATCCTGCAAACATGGCAGACATAATGAGCTCAGGTCTTTGCAGCAACAAGAGGCACTGAAACATAAATGGTAAAACTCACCTCATGTCAAAGGTGGAGCCTTTGAAGGCCGGTTTGAGAGTCTCTGCTGCTGTCGACAGAGTGTATGGGATGGAGAAATGTCTCTGCGCCCAGTGCTTGTCCTTCACAATCGGAGCCAGGTTTTGGTACAGGTCATCTACAGCCAGCATTGACACCTACAAGGACAGAAACAGAATTAAAATGACTGCCATTAGCACATATTTTGGGTGTTTTGAGCAGCTGCATAGGAGAGAAGCTTGAACCTGAATGTTTCGGTCAATCAGCTGGTTGGTTTCAAAGTCATCGTCATCCTCTCCAAATGGATTGATGATCAGCTCCCCCACCTGCACAATGGAAATTAAATCCCTCTTTCATGACAAAACCCAAAACAAAATCTGTTCAGTACAAGTGAAGCACGAATGTGCTGTCTCACCTTGAGCCAGCCGGTGTAGAAGAAAAACTGCAGCAGGGTGAAAACAGGAACGTACATGTCCACATTGTGACCCTTGTAGCCTTTCTCAGGGTTCAGAAATTGTCGGCCAATCACGCAGAAAGCGAAGAAGGAGTAAACTGCTATAGTGACTACCTGCAAAGGTAAAAGACACAAGGCAGTGATCAAGTCTTGTGATGAATTTTATAAATATAAAAGTATGAGTGTATTTCCAAACCAAACATAACGAAGCTAAATGCCCGTCAGAGACATGTGCAATCCCCTTCAAGCTCCTGATCCGACCTGAGTGTAGACCAGAGGGATGCTTATCCAGTCATAGTGGAACAGCAGGCTGCACTTGGCTCTGTACTTATTCAGCTCCTGCGGTTATAAACACATGTGATACATTTATAGTTATACAGAAACTGGAGGCAGGCTGGAGCTTCAGATGGCACAGTCAGGATTCAAAGTGAATTTTCCACATTTCTCCTTCTCGTAAAGTAAACACTCACATCCATCAGCAGTCTCAAAGCGATGTCATCCCTCACTCGACCCTCCTCTCTCGCTCTGGACGCCAGGTTTGAGAACCAAGTCAGGGGCATCCAGTACTTGTTGAAATCAGAGTGCAGAGACTCAAAGTGTTTCAGCTCGTGTGTCGTCATGAATCCTGCACAGAGATTCAACACTTTGGGGCAAACTGGATGGATGTAATAAAAATTTGTGATTCAGGGATCCTCTATGAGCCAGAGCGCAGCCTTTCTCTCAGCTATGGAACATCGTGCCTGAAGATCTGAGGCTGCACAATCACTAATGTCTTTCCAGCATGGCTTATATTATTAGTATCATCATTATTGTTGTGGCTTTATTCCTTTCTATTTCAGTATTACTTTACTTGTGTGATTTTATTTTCATTGATGCAGTCATGAAATGTTTTAATCCTGGTTCAACCGTGTAAAGCATTTTGTAACTTTGTTTTGAAAAGTACCACATAAATAAATTTATTATTGTTATTTTAATTTTTCAGATAAGCAAGCATGAAAAAGGTTTATAGTCAATAGCAGCTGGTTGAACTACTTTATGTTTTTTTCTGGCTAACTTAAATTTCTGTACTTTAAACCAGCAAAACCATGTTGCACAGAGCAACTAATAAGAACTTCAGGTGTTAGAGAGGTGCAGTAAAAAGAGAAATATGTTAATTAGATGTAATAAGTCTTGGAAAAGCTCACATAAAGTGACCATATGCTTGATTTCTCTCCACTGTTGCTCTTACCAGCCTCCACTATGTGCTCCAAAGTTGGGAAGCGCTTGTGAACTCTGGTGCTGATGGAGCGGAGAATAAGAACTGAAGACAGGTTGGCGTATCTCATGAGCGTCCGACGCAGCAGACGACCCCTCTCGTCTGCCCCGTGGACGTTCCCAGACACCACCATCATCAGGTTATCAGGCAGCGGGAAGCTGGTGTACTGACCCCACCACCGATTAAAGGCCATGGTCACATAGAAACCTGCGACGAAACAAAATGAATTATGGTGACTCATCTTCACGTTTCATGTTTGTCAGGACGGAGTTCAGTCAGACTCACCCAGTACAAACAGAACTGGGATGAAGCTGGTGTTGGTGAACTGATCACAGTAAAGAGCGACGCGCTCAAATAGATCCTGCTGCCGTGATGTGAGCACGAACCTGTGAGGAAAAGAAAACTTCAGCTGACAGCTGCAAACACTCATATCATACTGTAGCAAACGGCAGAATTAAAGCATGAAATGTACCTGTAAAACAAACTGAAAAACAAATAAACCCCACAGAACACCAGCAGCTCTTTGTAAAGCAGCCTGTAGATGCTTCCCTTCCACCTGAACAGAAGCTTGGAGAAGCCACCAAATCTCACATTGGCCACTTCAAGGGTGTAAGAAACTGTCATGGCTGCGTTTAGTCTGTGTTGTAACAGCAGAAAATTCCTGTAAGACATCATGAAGTCATGCAGAAATCTAAATATGTTTCTCTTGATTTATACATTTTAAGACCATCTCCTATAACAGAAATCTAAAGTTGTGTCTTACCTGAAGGACAGGTGTGTCACCTGGTCCTGTGTTGGATCCTGCTGTCCTGAGAAGAGAAGTCCTTCGTCTGGGTGTCAATTTAAACTTCTCTGTTGTGCTCTCATAAATTAACATCTTAAATTTATTACCTGGGAACCTGAAGCCCAAGAGATACACACCTACAGACACTGAGCGCCTGTTAGAGCCGGAAACAACCTGGAAATAAAGTAACCTCAGTTTTTTTTTTCTCACAGCAAATTCTCCAGTATTGACTGTTGTGTAAGTGAAAATCTTTGGTTGTTAATTAGACAGTTTAATAGTAGTAGCAGTAGTAATGGTAGTTGAAGTAGTATCATAGTAACATAATATGATAATAGGAAAAAGAAAGAGACAACAGAAACCCTGCATGTGTATTTCATATATACATCAATCAAGCTGTATACACACATAAAAACACATATACAGAAAAGTTTACCCAAATTAACATAAGAGACAAGATAAGATATAACTTTATTTATCCCACACCAGGGAAATCATGTTGTTACAGACAGCAGTAGTAGCAAAAATAAAGGATAAAGGAGACGTAGAAAAAAATAAATGCACAATGAAAAGGAATAGTTTTACACGTGAAATGTATATACATCAATATTACATTAAATTTTATGTAGATCTCCTCTGATCCACATAAACACAACAAGAGAAACAGAGTGAAAATATCAATCTTATATCATCTTTTAGAGTGTTTGTGCTTCATGAATCTTCATTATTCTCTTTATATTCTATCTAATTTATTGTGAAATATGTATCAGATTTTTGTTATTTAATTAATTTTCAAGATATTCTGCGTTCTATGTGGTTTTCAGACTCAACACTGTTTCTAAAAGTCCACATCTCTGTTAAAAATGTCTTTTCTAGATAGTACTTTGGCCCCTATATCTCAGTGCATCTAAGGCCCCTGCCATAGGAAATCAAATAAAGCACAGATTGATTGCACAGCAGAGGCTTTGCAGCGTTATTTACTGTTTGGACAAACATCTTTACAGTGTGGTGCAGACAGACCGTCGGATGGGTCCGTCCCACCCGTCCCTCAGCCTTTGTCATTGGCTGCTGTCCTCTGCTCACTTGTTTGTCTTTCACATCGTTACAGCCGTCCACTGTAAATCAGACTCTCGTTAGTGGCGTGTTTTATCCTCTGACTCTGTTTGCTCTCCCTGACAGGACATTTATGAGGCCATCGGTCGTCCATCAGAGCCTGGACAAGACGTGACCGCTGTGGACTTCCCTGGCCTTGGTCTGAATCTATGCCAGCTCTATCTTTAACATGGTGCACTTTTACTAGCAGATTCATGGACACATCTCAGTGAAGTCAGTGTCTTCATTTGGCTGGTGAACGGTAGTTTCCGTCCCTGTCACTGGATGGCGCTGTGTTGATGTTCAGCAGGGCTCTCAGCCTGAGCCCTGAGGCCTCACTGTCTGTATTTACCTCAAAAACAAAGACGCCCAAAGGTTCTTTTATTGACAGAAAACAGCAAAAGAACATCTGACGTGTTTAAAACCGTGTAAGTATGCCCATTCGTAATGCTCCTTATGCATGAAAGTACAGATCAGCTGTTAGTACAACACACTTGTTTATCTGTCTTGATTCTCCATGAAACTCATTTCATTTTAGTTTGCTCTTAAAAGTGGTACCAAAATATATCTTTAAACTATCTGCACAAGGACTTTCCACTTTTATGTCTGTTTCTCCATCCTGTGTAAACCCAGAGTCAGTCTGTGATCTTGGTCAAGATGAAAAGCACTCACAGATTAGCATCCATGGATAGTCCAGCGACTGTTTCTGCCCAGTCATTCCTGGCCTCCACGACTGGATCTACTGGTCCTGGCTCAGACCTCTGAGAACGGGACAGAGTGAGCAGCTCAGTGCTGATCGTTCCGGTAACCCAACGCCGTAATTACAACTTCCCACGGTGAGTGAAATTAGAGCTCAAAAGAAAAGTGGGTTTTCAGGTAGCTGGGGCCGGCCTGGGTCATTGTCGGGGCAGAAAGAGCTGAGGGGCCACGGAAAAAACAAAATGCAGTGAGCTAAAGACACAGTTTGGTTTTTCTGTCCCTTCTAGTTTGTGGTGTTAGTCATCATCTTCATGCACAATGTTGAGGCAGAAATCTGGCCAAAAAAAAAAAAAAACCCATTTACATTTATCATTCTCAGAAATTTTTGACCAGAAACCAAAAATAAGGTCTCTAAATTTTTAGGAACATTTGAATTTTTCATATCTATATTGATGATATCTTAAAAAGACAGAAATTGAAAATATTTCTGAGGCCTATGATCAGATCAAGGTCTCCTCATACGCTCTCCAGGTATGTTGCGGCTGCTTTTCTCAGGCCCAGAAAGATAATGAAACCTGTGTTTTCCAGCTTCGTCTCACAGGGTCTCTGCAGGAATGGCAGCTATATTTCCATGGCTTGAACAGTAGCAGCTTTCAGGCCCACCATTGTTTTACATGCCACTGTTTTAGGGCCTGGAAATGATGGAACTGATCTCCAAGGAGACATCAAGAGGAAATTCCCTGTTCACAGGCCTGGAAAAGCAGAGTGACGCCCAACCCGGTTTCAAGCCAGTGCATGTAATACACCACCCCGGTCCACCATGTATCACATTTTGCATCATCCAAGCATGAAACAACGTCAGGTAACACTTTCAACACAAAGCTTGCAGAGAAACATTTCGGGTGACGTCGCAGTTTGGTTAGATTTAAAACTGCTTGGTTAGGTTTCGGAAAAGATCAGTTGAACAGTCAACACTTACGAACTTTATTGCCCTTTTGTCCATCATTCCCATCATTATCGTCCCCTGCTGGTACAACAGAGGAGCTCAGTTTGGGTTATAGTTGGTTTTGCATCAGGCAGGTTATAATTATCATGTGTTTGAATAACTTCAGTGAAATCCTCTATCAGACACATCTGCCCATCATGTGGATGGAAAATTTCACGTTTCATGTTCATTTTCACACAATTTCAGACAATTGTTGTTACACCATTTATTAAAAAACAAATGCAGGTTGTAGTTTTCCACATTACACTCAGACATTAGCAAGAAAAGTGAAACAAATATGCTCACAGATCAGTCAGTATGATGTCCCGTGTGTCATAAAAAAAATAATAACCCCAAAAAACAGGCCTCCAGTGAAGGATCTGAACTGTGATCTGCTCATCCTCCCGAAGTGAAGCCCTTAACCAGCAGAGGGGATGAGTCTCGTATCTTATCCAGACTCTTATCGGCCCAGTTCTTTATCAATACCCTCACCAGTTCTTTTTCATTATCTACGACTTTTTTAATTGTGATTTTTAAAAAGAAAAAATTCAAAACAGGATTAGAACTGATTTATATCTTAAATATAGCTGAATATTGGTCCTAGAGCAGCAGCAGTAAAGTTTACAACAGCAAAGTCACTATGTGCACTCAATAATATCTCACTGGAAACAAATGGAAATGTTAGAGAACATAGACATCATTCAGCATCAGTCATTCCTCCTGTTCTCTGTCCCCCTCCTGCAGGTAGATGAGAGGAGGGTCTGGTTTGGATTAGAGGCTGCCATCTCAGCGAGTAGATAAGTTTACAAGAATTTCCCAAATGTCAGATTCGTGGCAAACTAAGATAAACAGTCAGACAGCTTTGGCTGTAGCTTCTTCATAACAATTCACTATTACCTTCACCTCCCTGGAACCCAGAGGAGAGGACAGAGAGGCCAGCATCACCATTACTTCAACATTTAGACAACTCTCAGCATATTTTTTGTCTTTATGTGCTTTAAAAAAAAGCACTTGTTGCTGCACTGGTGCCCTCACATGATCAGTGGTAAAACCTCAGTGCACTGATGCTGCCATTGCTTTCCTATGGGGAGTAATTGCCACTGTGCATTATGCTAAAATTTTATATTTATCTATTGTTTTTTCAACTTTGATCTCAGTTGCTAACCTTTCAAAGAGCAAACAAATGAGATCACAGCAGTATGTGACACAGCCAGAGGCGACACATGTAAGCAGGGGAGGTAGACAGTGATGGAAAGAAAACTGTGTAACACAACATTTAAAACATACCACGGGCTCAGCAGGAAAAGTAATGCATGGTCGAATCTCAGCAGTCAGATGGGACTAGCAGGTTTCTGAACAGGCAAATAGGTTATATACGCTAGCTATGTCAGGAAGGCACAGAGACAGGGGCTACGCTCCGCATCACCAGCACAACTATATAAAGAGTACACATATATACATTGTACAACACACAGTCGCCAGGGCCTTCTTTTGAGATAAACTCAAATGCATAGTACATGAAACGGTCTGTGACTGCAGTTGTTGTTGCCTTTATACCTGTGCTGCACTTTGCCTCTGTAAATGTCTGCACCCTACCGCACGGTGAGCAAAGGGCAAATTTCTTATCATCTGCAGGCAGCTCATTTCTTTTGCATTATACCATGCATGTTGCTATCAAGTGCATATTCAAGAGCCCCTTTTCGAAACATTGAAAAAGTCAGCCTGAGAGAGTGTTTTTTAACCAAGTAGGCTTCAAGTGAGCTATTGTTAGATTAATTAGCTAACCTAGCTAGCTAAAGCTGATAAAATCTACCAGTGCCAGGCAGCAAAATCTATGTTTGCTGGCTTGAAACAAGAAGCCTGCTTTTGTCAACCCATGTTTAAAAAATCTCCAGGAATGACCTTTTAAAACCTGCCACCATTATCATTGTAAACTGCTAATGTGTTGTGCATGAAAGGAAATTTGACAGGTGTAACAGCAATAATAAGAGAGCAGAGCTACCCACAGGTTGCTAAAAATGTTTGCAGAGGACATGACCTGAGTGACAAGTAGCAACACCCCTGTTTGCAATTAAAGTTATTTTTCTGTGCAGAAACTGTACAAAATTACAAAATACAACATTTGCTCATTTGCCTGTTTGTCTTTTGACTTAGGTCTTTTGGCATTTTGAAAGCAGTAAACCTTACAACGCCGATAAACAAAGCTTTGGAAAGCACACCTCAGTTTTTTAAATTCCAGGAAGTTCCACGCCCTCAGCTGCACCCATTCTCTCTGTGTCTCTGCGACTGAACATAAACCAATTAGCATTCAAAGCAAGCATGTGTGAGTGAGACGTCTATGTTTTCCGCCTCTCAGATATCAGTCGAGTGCCTGCATCCTGCACACACGATGACCCTGATGTTCAGTGCTGTCTTTTGTGTAGGTGTCCTCTCCAGTGTCATTACGTCGTAGCACCGCTGCACCGAAATGCTCTGCATCTCATTTTACTGAAGCAGCACAACAGAGATTTTTATCTAAAACCAGCATTAACCTGCATTTAGATCTTGACAGCCCGCGCATTTTCCATCATATATGCACATTTTAGAATGTGGCATAAAGCATAAGCAAGCATCTGCCCTTTTATCTTTGCTCAGCAATGACATATATAAATTTAGACTTCTCATTGAAGCTTTACATTCCACGTTTCACACTGAATTATCTGTGAGCGTTGCAATGGGATTAGTCACTGCTCAGCACTTACATTTCTGGATGTGCAGCTTGGCGTAAATGAATTTGATCCAGAACATCCTGTATGCAGTAAAACATGTCAAAGTCAAAGTGGAATGCATTGAACAATTACACTTGGGTGAGGTAAAAGGAAAGTACAGACAGAAACTTCCTTGACCTAAGAAAGCACAGTGGTTGTCTTGCTCTTTGTAATAGATGTGAAAACAATACGAAGAGTATATTTGCATGGAGTGCAACATTACATAGATTAAATGTCTTTGTGTCTTGGTGTCTTTAAAATTGCTTTTTTCCACAGGGAAAAAAGGGGCCTCCCTTTCAAACCATCAGTGCGTTCCTCAGGTCCCACAGGAAAAGCTCCGGATTAAATCACTTCCTCTTACATTGTGATACCACAGTGGTCGGACCAGGCTGTCTCTGTGTCAATAGATAACTTCCCTGTTCTGTAACACACACACACACACACACACACACACACACACACAGTCTTTCTTTAGTGCATTTAAAGGAATAATTCTGCATTTTGGGAAATATGCCTTTCCTCTTTTTCTGAGAGTTAGATGAGAGGATCATTAAGATAGCTAAGCTAGGCTAACTGTCCCCAGAGACCCAAAGACTGCAAGCAGGGAGAAAACAGCTAGCCTAGCTCCACCCAAACATAAAAATCTGCCTATAAACAGCTGTTAAGGCGTGGCCACACCAGTCATTAAAACAGCGAAATTTTGTGAGAACAGGTAGCTGTACAAAATTTAGGAAGCTATCCTAGCTTAGCAGCTGTGTTGCACCATCTGCCTCTATTTATCTGCAGCATAATGACACTTAGAAAGCTAGCCACTGTGGATCTTCCTGCTTTTCTCACTAAATGAAATGATCAAAACAACAATTGGTGGGCGGAAGTAAACAACCAACTAAAGAGAAAAATGAAGAAGCTCGACAGCTATTGTGACTGACAAGCACACATGTCTTCATGCTTGTGGCTAGCTCTCAAGCTACGGCAGTTTTCCAGCTAACCCTGCAAGTTGTTACTACTCCACGAAGCCTGTTTCACCAGGAGTGGACCAAATTTGTGCACAAATTAAACAAAAGAGATACAAATGTGTCATACATTGATCTTCACCGGCATATCTTTTAACTTTGGACTCTCAGGTTAGCTATTTCCCCCTCCTTCTAGACTTAATGCCAAGCTAGGCTAATTGGCCCTTGGCACCAAGTCCATACTTAAAGCTCCTTGAAACTCTTTTTTACAATTTAAGTATATGTACAATTTAATATTTATGACTAAATAAGCAATCAAAGTTTAAAGGACCACTGTAGGATTTAGTGGCATCTCGCAGTGAGGATGCAGATTGCCTCAGCCTCCTGTATGGTGGGTGTTAAAAATGCAAAAGGTCAGTGTTTGGTGGTTCAACATGGCAGACTCCATGGAAGAGAATCTGCTCCCTCTGTAATGAAAACAAAGCAATTCCTATTTTTTACAACACAAACATGTGAGCAGTGCAGATCTTCTCAACTAATTCCTCTCAAGAAAACAAAAGTGTTGGTCCCAAAATGTTTAAGTATTCCTTTAAAATGGTGTCATGAGAGGCTGACATTCTCATATTCGCCGTGGTCTGAGTCCTCCAGTTCGATACCGGGCACCAGGCTGTAGTATTCAGTGGACTGGGTCAGGTAAGCCTTCTCCCTGTCAGCTGAGTCTTTCATCACCTCTGTCACACTGACTGCATCCAGGTCTGCCTTGCTGGCCCCGTTGGGCTCCTGGGAACCCTGCTTCCCCTCTGTGGAGCTGGAACAGCGTGAAGACGCTCGGGGAATAGACTCCACTGACCCCAGCTTAATCTCTACCTCTTCATAGATGTCCCTGGTGCTGCCCAGGAGGGTGGATGCTGGGCGTAGCAGCAGCTGGTTCTTCAGGATCCCCTCAGCGACACAGTGTCCAGCTTTATTCTGCTCAGCGGCTGCAGGTTGCTGCTTTCTGCGATGCTTCTGGCCATTGCAGCTGGAGCTTGAAGCTCTCTTTTTTGAGCTGCTTAAAGTTGTTTCTTTCTTCTTTCTTTTCCTGCCGCAGCACCAGCAGAGCACCAAGGCAGAGAGGATGATGAGAGGGAGCACAATGAAGAGTGCTGTGAGGCCAGCTGGGCGGCACACATCGCTAAGCCTCACCAACAACACAGACCTGCCCGCAAGGTGCCTGGGAGAGGCGCAGGTCAAGTTTCCCACCAGATCCTGCAGCTTAGCGGTCCTATTAACCTTCCCGCCTTCCTCCAGTCCTTCCAGTAACAAACAGGAGCAGTCCCAAGGGTTTTCATCTAGCTCCAGCCTCTGCAGCCTGGGCTTCTGTAGTACAGAGCCTGGCAGCAAGCGTAGCTGGTTTTCCTGCAGATACAGCTTCTGGAGGCTGTTTGAGTCCTGAAGAAAACCCTCAGGAAGCTCCTGAATCAGGTTCCAGCTCAGATCCACCTCCGTCAGGCTGGGCTGGCTGGCCAGAAACTCCCTTGGCAACGTTGTTAGTCTATTATGACCTAAGTAAACCTTCTGCAATGTAGAGGCCTCTTTGCCTCTCATATCAACAGAGCTGATATTACAGAAAGAGAGATCCAGTGTCTCTATGTTTGTCTCATTGGTAAACACAGACCAGTGCACGTGGCCGAAAGCAGAGCCAGAGTAGTTCAAGCAACAGGCGTCAGCAGGGACCTCAGAGGGAAACTGGGACAAAATGGTGGCTGCTGGACACACACATCCACCCACAAGCCTCGTCTTCATGAGCAACACGAAAATCAGCAGGGTACCAGGCTGGCGAACCATCTCTGAAACAGAAAACACAGTCAAACACAGAGAAGAGATGTGACTTCATTGTGCCATATTCCTACAACGGTGTCCCTTGCCTCCTTCTCAGGCAGCCCTACCTGCCTCCTGGTCTCTCGCTCAGTCCAGGAGGGGATCCACTTCACAGTATGTCGGCTCACACAGATGTAAATGGGCTTGTAAACCTAGCAACTTCTCTGAGGACTCCTGGTTGCTGTGAGGATCGTGGGAGTTGGCATGGTGACACAGGTCACTCGGGATCAGGAGTCCAGTGTTTGGCTGTTGGAGAGGAAACAGATGCTACTATGACTTTCAGGTGAAGGCTGTGCCCTGAATTGGCAGACAGGAGTTATACAAACATTACCCGAAGGTAAAACTGGAGCCAAGATAACTTAGACTGCAAACTTCCTCGAATGTGATGTAAAAAAAAAAAAAAATCCAGATAATTGAATTAACTTGTATCTTGGAAAAGTCTTTAAACAGCTTCATTGACAATGCAGCAGCCTGTATCTTAACATCATATCACTCTGTATCTTAGACATCCCAGCTTTCTTTCTTTATCATTGATGTGTGTGTGTTGTATTGTTTTATCACTGTAAAGCTTTAGTATCTATTTGTATGTCCTCACTCTCAGATTTATTGACAGGTGGAGTGGAAAACTGCCTGTAGCTCACCAAAACACAGAAGCACATACAACAAAATGTGATAACAGGAAACCATCAACCAACCAACCAACCAACCAAGTCTAAAACACAGGAGCAGTTTTAAAACACACAAATAAAATACTTAAAGCATAAAAGATTAAAAAACAGAACATAAAGTGTTAGGGGTTTTCTGATGCTAATACTACTTGTAATAAAATACTTTTGGTTGCTAAAAACGACGTGCAGTCGGGTAAACAAATAAATAAAACAAAACAATATATATATATATATATATATATATATATATATATATATATATATATATATATATGTCTTGTATCAAGCTGTCCAATCTGTCTAATACAAAATGAAAACATTCATTTATGAATGTTGTGTTTATGATTTTGGAAGTTTTAGCAGGCTAGCTAACAAGCTAACCGGGATAGCTATGTATATACTGATTAGCTAACATGCTAACCGGGATAGCTATACTGATTAGCTAACAAGCTAACGAGGATAGCTATGTATAAACGTCTGTGAGCACAAAATATTTTTAACTTTCAGCGTGTTGTTCTTGTTCATGTTGCCACGATAATAAAGGCCTTTTTACTTTTGTATCTTATTCCATTTCTTTTTATATGAATACTATCTAAAATTCAATTTGTTGTAACAATGCAGTCAAGAAAGGCAGCAGTTACTTATTTTTTATTTGACTGAGAAGTAATTAAAAAAGGCAACCAATAACTTGTACCATAAAGATTTTACATACACAGACGGATGCATGAACAGCAGATGGTAGCATGGACCTGGAAGGACCTTTACTTGACTTTGCTTTGTTTATCAGCAACATCAAAATGTGTCAGATGTAGCCATGAAGCTAATTTTAATTTGCAAAATGAAAAGGAACAAGCACGCAAGCCAAAAAGCAGAAAACATCAAAACACGTACAGTATGTACAATACAGCATAAATTACGAGGTTTGAGAAGGTCCCCAAAATAATGTGACACTGTTTAATTTCACTATAATTTCATGTAGTAGAAATTACCCCTTGTGACTATTTTAATCTCAGGTTTCATTCCTGCCGTGTGTCCTGTAGGGAGACCGTGACATGACAACATTTGGGAAACCCTGTGCTTGGAAACATAAAAAACTAATTGCTGGTCACTTCCTAAAAACTCCCGTGTACTTGTTGACGCTGCCTGAACTTAACAGCATATGTGGTCGACATAAACAAGGCTTGTCTCTTCCAAAAGACTTACATGTGAAGCAGGCAGGAAGAGACAGAAAGAGAGGCAGTGTGTTTGGTCGTGACATCAGACTTCCTCATCCACCACAATGGAGCTGAAAGCTGCTCCACGGATAGGAGGCAGGAATGTGCTAACTCCCCAACAACAGGGTCAATTCATCATCGGCGGAGGGTTTAAGCAGGACCGCCGTGGCCAGCTGGAGCGTATACGTGATCATCTACGTACACCTCCACATAAACCTCACTCTTTTAAGCAAAATGCCCAAAATCCACATGGTTTCAGCTTCACAATGGTGAATATTTGCTGGTTTTCTTTATCATCTATCATTGGAAACTGGACATTCTTGGGTTTCGGACGGATATTCTGTCAGAACATGAAATCTGAAGCTGTCGCCTTGGACTCTGGGAAATTATAATGGGCATTTTTAACTGTTCTCTAACACATTAATCTATGAAAGCTATTTTTAAGTGTGTGGTGTCATCCCATTATGAAGTCTATGGGCAAAGAGGGACTGAGTGGACACAGATTAAAACTATTTTGCCTAAACTGACATTTATACAAACGAAATCAACTGGAATACCTCGTACTGAGTCCCAAACAAACAGCACAAATGGAAATAAGCAGAGCACACATGGATTTTCAGCCTTGACGTTAAATATCAGCAGAGCTGCAAGTCTCTCAAACAAACGAAGGAAGTGTGTGTCAAAAGAAAGAAACTGGAGCTGACTTTTTGCTTCTGGTAGAGATCATCTAACATATCCAACCTGTGAGGAGTGCAGAGTGTTTGACAAGAAATGGAAGATGAAGTATATGTTATTTACTCAGATTGCTTTGTGACATTGTCCAAGTTAATGAGAGATTTTTTTAATCCTCATAATAAAAAATGTCTGTTTTCTGCTGAGAAGGACTGATTGAACAGTTACTGCAGTCATTCAGCTAATGCAGGAATACTTCATGAGCTACGTCTTTCCTCTTTAGGCCACAGAATGTGACACAGTTTACGTTTCCAGCTGTCGAATAGCAGTTTGTTTGGAATAAACATATGAAGACGTGGCTGGTTAGCATGAGCAACAACAGCCATCATGGCTGAACAATGAATGAAGCACAAGTCCACAGCAGTGACGAGAACGTGGAACAAGGATCTGACAGATAATCATCAGAACACAAAGATTTGGACGGCGGTTTGTAATCTCCATCATCTGTCACCTCACAATCAGGCCAAGTACAGAGAAACCAAATCACGCGGTCATTTAAAACCAGAGAGAGAAGCAAATTTAAAACTTCCTGCGAAATACTGTGGGCCTGTTTCAACTTCCTGCACCTCATTAGCTTCAGCTAAATTTTCAATAGCGAAGTCGTGACAGTGTGAATTCATAGTATGCATGATTCATAGTATCATATGTTTTTTAACAAGACTTTAGACTAAACTAGTGCTAGTTTAAAGTTTCCTGGGGTATAATGTTCCTTAAAGCTGCCATAACTGACCCTTTGGCCACTTGGGTGCAGCAGAAACAAGCCGTGAACCGTTGAGTGAGCCGTTGTTTTAGCTCAGTTTATCTTTAGCAGCTGAACGCTCCACTGTGTTCACCAGCTAGTTGCTAACTTTGTCTGATGGCTGAATACAGTCAGTTTATAGAGCTGCCCTTTGCTGGAAATGATGCTAATGAACCAAAACAGTAAAGTTACGGGCCCTAAAACTAATATAATGAGTTAAATATCACACCAAAAAGCTCCACAAGGCTGAGAGTTGCAGAGTCAGGTGATAATACTTTGTGGCTTCATAACTATGAGCGACCACTTTCACACATAAGTAGCCGAGTGATCCATTGCTGATATAATGATTATAACAGCATTAAACTTAACTCGTTCTGTGCAGCTGTTAGGTTAATTTCTGTGGTGAATCTTCATTTAAAAAAAAGGGATTTATTCATAACCCCTCCAGCAAACAGAGACAGAAAGGCCATGTTTGTTCATCACTAAGGTCACATTGGGTTAAATTTATTTATAAATCACCTACAATAATCACTTAATACTTTGAAGGCGATCAGTATCGTTGCATGTGTGATAGAGAGAATGAAGACTTCTCAGATAAGGGGGTAAAAGCTTATGTTTGTGTTTCTTCTTTGTTCACTTCAAGCTTTAATCTCAAATTCTACCATGTGAGCTATTTTATGTATGCACACAGCATTTCATACCGTTTAACTCAGTCATTATTTGCATGCTGCTCTGCACTGTAAAAAGCTTCTGTTCTGATAGCTATCAACAGACCATTAATTCAAACATCCATTACTCTGAGGAGGAAGAGGGAAACAGCTGGGTTTGGGTGGTTGCATGTGGGTAATAATTTGCTTAGATTTGAACGCTAAATTTCACATCTGTATATGAGCAAAGTATGGATGAAGTAAGACTTTTGTATGTGTTGCTAACTCCACGCATTCACTAGTGAAGATAACTTAATGCCTGAAGAGTAAAACTCCCATCTGAGCCAGATAACACACAGTCTAAAGGTGGGAGTCGACTCACTGCTAAGGTTTCTGTAGATTTGTCTCACTCTATATATTGATGGACGAGTTGATCTTTGGATGGTGACATTATTCACAACTCAAGGGACACTTGCTGAGCTCTGCAGAGCCTCAGAGGCTGAGCCGTGAGAGCAAAGGCCCTTCATCCAAACAGATGGATTTTCATGGATCGTCTCCTCCCTGGGTGTGAGTGCCCAGCGAGAGGAGCAAGGTTTAAATCTGGACAGTGTGGATGATCTCACTCACTAACAATGTGAGTTGCTACATCCTCTCTGGCAGCAGAGCTTCCTCTGGAATAACGGTTTCCATTCTCCTTACATTCAATTTTTCATCATAAAATATTCACACTTTAAACCAGGGCTGCAGCTGCAGGCGCACAGAGGACACAGAGGGAAACTTTGGGGGAATTTGGGAAAGTTTAGTGTCCAGCGCCTGAAAGTTTTGGTGTTTTAAAGGCTGATTCATGTTCTGTATACTTAACATCATTGAAATATACTAATTTAACGTTTAAAAATAGCTCAGGATTCATTATTTTGCTGGCGTGGGGAGGCCTTTTAACAGAAATTAACTTTACAGAGCATATTCTAACAGTTGAGTGAATCAATAAAATGTGGGAAAACCCAATTAAAAAGATAATTTCATGCAATTTTTTGGTTTTTGGTCAATTTTCCAGAGGGGGTGGGGTGCAGTGGGGGGTCTTGGGCCCATGACTTCAGTGTGGCTCAGTTTCTGGGTACAGCTCGGCACAACAAAGAAGTTATAACACAACTTGTATAGGTGTTTCTTAAAAATATGCAGAAAAACCTCTCCAAACATGTACACACACCTGTTGAAGACCTCAGTCTACATGTGCAGTAAGTAAAAATGTCCTACCTGTGATTGGCATGTCTGCTGCAGCCCTGTGGCTCTCTGTCAGAAGCTCAGGTGACTTTTAACTTTCACTGAGGATTCAAACATCTCACGCAGCAGCGGCAGCGGCGTCTTTCTCCTCTCTGCATCCCATCAACTGTCCCGGCTGAAGCTCTCCTCCTCCGGATCCGAGGGTGTGTCTCCCTCCCAGCGGAATGTGGAAAAGCAGCTTGCAGTCAGTAACTGCCTGTGTCTGTGGGAGGGTGTTAATGATGTTATTCATACGCCGTGCTCAGTTTAAGTGCGTTTATCTACGACTGAAGCTGACAGATTGGAGCCTCACAGAGTTCAGCGCAGAGTTGCATCGACCTGCTGCAGCGCTTTGAGCTCAGAGCGCCCCCTGCTGGCTGACCGGACTCCTACCAGAACTCTCAAAATGAATGGAGAACCTTGAGTGGTGGAATATGACAGCAGGTTTACATTTACTCAAATACTCCAATTAAGTGCAATTTTGACTTACTTGCACTTACTCGAGTCTTTTATATTTTATGCTTCTTGACGCTTGTACTCGACTACATCTCCGAGGCAAACATTTTACTTTTTACTCTACTACATTTGTCTGACAGCTTTAGTTGCCAGTTACTTGTCAGACTACAATCTTTTCATGCCCTTTTTGTCCAGTGAAAATCTGTACAGTATCTCCAAATTCTGTCCAAAGTGATGGATGGAATCTTTAAAAAGCCTCTTGGATGGGCTGGAAAATGCATCACAAAGCTGAAAACAGACTTTTTCACATGAAAAGTTGACTTTCAAGAGATACGTGCTTCTCACAGGACAGTAACACTACAAACATATGATGATCTAATGATGCATTGCTGTAGATTAAACTAAAAACTTGGCTCACAGTTCACTGTAAAATATACAAAGAAGCCATGACCATCTATAACAAAGTCATACATCTGGCAAGAAAGGATTACTTTTCCATGATTTTTACAGAGAATCCTAGCAACTCTAGAATATTATTCTCTTTGTCCATTAAGCCACAAAGTTCTGGAACATGCTCCCTATAGATATCTGGGAAGTCAGCTCGCTAAATATTTGCAAAAGAAAGCTTCACTTTAGCCTTTAACTAGCTCTGACTTCCTGATACAGGCCTGAAACTTCAGGCTTTGCCCCACACTCATGCCCTGCTGCACTGCTTTTAAAATGCTGTATTTGACTTGATTTTGTGCATTCTATGCACTCTATTTTATTTTAACTTTATTACTATCATTTAGTGGCTTTGCTACACATCATGTCTCATTCTGTCTTAATTTTACTAGTATTATCAAGTGGGTTGTTTTGTCCTGAAGGTGTGACCAGTAGATGGCAGCATTAAACAGCCCACAACAGACTCAAAACACGAGCACAGATTTAGAAGCTTTTCAATGAGCTGAAATGATCACTTGAGTAGTTAATAAGTTCATTGACAAGAGGATTATTTTGACAATCAATTGTCACATTTCACACAAAACTTCCAAATATTGACAGATTCCAGCCTCTCAAATAGCAAACACAAGCATATACAAACAGTTTTTTATTATTTAGATATAAAAGACCGGAGCATTTTTATACAGTCTATATACACTGTTCAATGACAACAATAAGAAGTCTCTGAATTGCTACAAAATCAGTGTAAACATTTTCTGTTTGGTCATTTTCTGAAAGTCTCTGTGAGGAGACAGAAAAGAGTGCAGAGAACTTGCTGTAAACAATGCACGCCTCCCTCTCGCTGAATATAACACTGATAGAAACTATATGACACACATGTAAAGGCACTGTGCAGAAGCAACAGAAGAAACAATATAAAAAAAAGGAGATTATGCTGCTGTCTCGATCGCTGTTCGATTACACATATTGAAACTTATCTGCTGGCACCTCTCAGTCCATGACAGGAAAACTCATAGACGATAGGCTTTAGTGCAGCTCTTTGTGTCCTGTGTGTCAGTTTATTAGCCTCAGGAGCCGTCCACACTCATCCACTCTGACTGCATGTATATTATATTTACATACAGTCGTTCAGACGCTCGTTTGGAGCACCACCATGGTTTCCTGCACCCTCCAGGCTCATGCAGTCCCCCTTGTGTAGCTGAGAATTGTACATTAACAAGTGGTTGGAGGTTTCTCAATGACACTTTGGTTACAAGGTAATTTGGCTGCTGACAAACACACAGCAACTTTAAAGCAATGGTGGGACATCTGGGTATATGCTTTTTGTTTTTTTTACAGAGTTAAATGACAAGACGGACATCACTCCATCAGCCAGGCTCACGGCTCTGCTCTAAAGTGCTATACAATAAGTTGTTCTTCTTTATTATTATCACATCTGCACAGTAAATATGAAGCCACAGCGAGCAGCCAATTAGCTCAGCATTGCACTGTCCAAAGTTAACAAAATCTGCCTGCCTGTGTCTCTAATCCACTAATTAACAAGTTATATCTTGTTTAACCTGCAGAAAAACTGTAGTGTAAAAATGACAAGTTATTGTCTTACGGCCGTTGCCCTGGTGTATTTCGTGCTGTGTGCGGTTGCTTAACATAACCTTCTGTATTTTTTGTACAAATTAGTCAAACGAGATATAATGTGTCCACAGTTTCTGGCAGGGGATGTTGTTACTTTAGACAGAGCCAGGCTAGCTGTTTCCCTCTGTTTCCAGTCTTTGTGCTAAGCTAAGCTAACTGTCTCTCGACTGTTGCTACATTCAGGGTGCATACATGCGAGTGTGTCGCTCTCTTCTTCTGACTCTTGTAAAGAAAACAATAAGCCCATCTCCAAAAATGTTGAACTGTTCCTTGCTCTATTGCTCGGGCTGTTAAATACAACTCACCATCTATTACAACATAATGGTTCCCAATTGGTTTGGCTTGTGACGCCTTAAAATTATGCTACTTGCTCAAAGAAGAAAAAAAACTATCCAGTATTTCATAGAAAACAGCAACACTTAGAGAAAAGCCAAAGAAGAATTAGTATAATTTGTGAAGCAGAACTATGTTGTTGTGTTCTTTGGTATCTTCTCAGTCATCTTGCAGCTCTAACAGATTCATTCATCGTCCTTCGATTGGAAACCGCTCTGACAAATGTTGTTGGTTTAACATTTCCTGGAGGCGAAGCTGCTGTGGAGGCAGAATTAAACTCACTGGTTGAGTTTAACGACAGTGGCAGCGCCGGAGAGCCAGCTATCTGACTTTCTGAATAGATCAAACCGCAAATAAAGCTCATAACTCCTTCTATCCAGATCACAAATGCTGTGGTCATCTCTGAATAAAAAAGTCGCTGCTATTTACATTCATAATTTGACCAGATTTCCTCTTTGGCCGTTCATGTTTGCCAGTTTGCCCGAAGCTCTGCCTCATGTCAGTTTTGTACTTCAGTTTGTACTGTTAAAACTCCCGTTGACTTCACGTCTGTTAGGAATAAGAGCAATTCTGTCAACTTCAGTCTCGAATGTACAGTATGTTGTTGTTGTGATTGTCTGCCGTCACTCATCGTACATGCTGCATTTTGTCCCCAGAAGGACAAAGTGATTCTGATTCAGTTTTTTGCCTCTGGGCGGCCATCATGAGTCCAGGTAGATTGAGTAGATCTGGTTGAGGCAGCGGTCGACACCTCCTGCCTGGAAGAGGAAGCTGTCATCGGAGCAGGGGGACATGGAGTAACCGCCCCCCGCCTGGCCCTGCAGGTCCTGCAACAAGTCAAATCCTGAGAGGACAAAAACAGACAGTTGGCATATTATTTCAAAGCTGCTCCTTTATTTTCATGTGAACGACAGTGGGCCTGCAGTTATTCTCATAATTAATGTTTAATCACCATCATCAGTTAACTGCCTAACCCTGTGTTGTCTTAATATAATAGCTTCCAGAATGGTTGTTGCCCAATCAGTGATTCAGTCTTTCCTTTTTTGGTTTGAAACCAGGTGACATTAGTTTCAGTTAAAAACAGTCAGGCACACAGTGCAGCTCAGGTCAAGTTAAGAAAATGGACAATGGAAACGCCTGGAATCATAGTGAGGAGACGCGCTGATGGTTATATGGTGATAGAGGAGCACATTTTCAGACAGTTTCTCTCGTGTTTCACTCGGTTGTTCACATGAAAAATGACAGAAACAGTTGTTTCAAGAGAGAAAGAGAGCGCCAGAGAGAGCACTAGTTCAAACCCTGGCTCCTCTCTCACCTCTGCACAGCTGGCCAATCACAGCGTGAAGTGGGTGTGAATGTCAGATTGTTGGGATCGGAGGGTTATTCTTGCATTTGTTAGACACAGACGCCCAGTTCAGATTTCAGAGACTTCGACCAGCCAACCTGCACTTTGACTTAAGCATATGGACGCCTTCACTCTTCTGTCTTACCTGTAGAGTGAGAGGCTGCAGGATTTGTGAAGTAACTGGCTGGTTCAAAGCCGCCATCGCTGACTGGCTGACCTGCCTTTCCTCCTCCATACACACATCCTGAGAGAACCACAGAGGAAATGATGATTGTCACGAACAACCAAAACAGGCAGAATACTGACTTAGTGAGGCCGACGATGCCGACACGTGTTCAGTGAACTCTGTTGGTACCTTGCTGCTGTGAGAATACTTGCTGGTGGCTGTAGGTTTTGTGGTAGCCCTCCATCTGGACGTCCGCTCTGTCTGACGAGGAGCTCACTGGATTGAACAATGACGCTGGTCTGTTCCTGTTGGCAGGACAGTAGCAATTAGCTGAAACATAAATGATGATAAATGATGGTTTGAATTGACAGGGAGTGGACTAAACAACGTGTTTGTCCACCCTAGCATAAGCTACTAACGTTAGCATGTTAAGCTAACTATCTTAGTTAGTTACTGAGAAACCTAACTCAGCATTAAGTCGAAGGCTTTTGATACAACACCGTTTCATGGCTTTACAGGTTACTTTTGAAACTGTTAATGGAGGCCAGTTCATTGTGTCGTATTTCCTGACAAAGTGAGTTAGCATTAGCGGCTCAGTCCTTCTTGGATTTGGGAAAGTTTACACTATGGCAACCTCAGCCAAACTCATCAGTTGGCAGGTTTCTTCTTTTAAAATGAATCATTGAAACATTAAAATGTCAGCTGCAGATGGCATTGAACCAGCTTCAGATACTAACATTAGCTTAGTTGGGAAGCTAGCCAGTGTCACTCGGTCCCAGTCCTCCACTTTGCTCTTGGTCCCTGTCTACGGCACCTGTTTGCTTTCCCAGACTCTGTCCTCCATCAACTCCTCAGACTAACCATCCTCCAGCTGTCCACCAGATGTCCTCAGACATTCCTCCCCTTTCATCACCTGACTGCCCCACCCATCCACACACCTGTTTCCACCTCCCATCAGCCTGCAGTCAGTTCAGTGTCCCCACCTGCACCTCATTCCCAAATCCACTTCCTTTGTTCCTCTTGCAGTGTCTCAAAGTCGCTCTATCGTTTTATTCCAGTACCTTCAATCCTGTTACCTGTTTCCTGGAACCCTGTCACCTGTACCTACCCGCCTGCCTCATGGTCCTGTAAGCTTTGCATCATATTTTTTTGTTAATAAATCACTGATCTGCACCAGCTCTACCTCCATTGTCTGCATCTGGGTTCTACTCCTGCTGTCCCGCTCCCACCAGTCGTGAAAGCTACAGCTAATAAAAACCTTCTAGGCCCAGTTGTAATTCCAGCTGCCGAAATGGTCATGAGCTGGAAACGAGACGATGCTTTACTGTACCTTTATCTGAAATCTGCTAATGTAATCGTGAACCACATGCGTGCTATGTGAGTACAGAAAGCTAAGAACATAGGAACAGTTACTAAGGACAGAGGCAGGGTAGCTGTGTCTCCTCATTTCCAGTATTGGTGCTAAGCTAAGCTAACCAGCTGCTGGCTGTAGTTTAATGTTTACCATTACAGTATTGAGTGAGTTATCAATCATCTCATGTAACTCTTGGCAAGAACACAAATTCCTCTAAGGTCCATTTAAGACCAAACACGGCTCCATTAAAACTGACAGATTTGGTAATTTAACTCTCAAAGTAACAGCTTTCTTTTTTTAAAAGTGGATGAAAGACAACGAAAGCTCCTCAACAACTGAAATGTGACTGACACAGCCTGCTTTTTTATTCTTATTTTTTTTTGTTTTTAACTTTCTTCAAGTTGGCTTAAACTTCACTCCTGCTGATCTGTTTAAAGTTTCTGTCACATAGAGATGACTTCAGCCTTTCTTAAGCATTATTAACCTCACCGCAGATTTCTGAGCCAAGAGCACTTATGGTAAGATGATGGTAGTCTCATGACCAAAATATTAGTAATGTGACAGCTGACCAGAAAATCGTACAAATCAAAACAACACTTTCTTTCTACAACTATGTTTTTCAGACACACTTACTACTTTTAAGGTGATTCCTATAATGTTTCCTTTCAGTAAAATGAGTAAGATGTTGAATTTAAGAGGCAAATCACTAAAATAATCCAATCCAATCCCAAACTACTGCAGGTACAGTTAGCTGAAAACTAAGTTTCACTAAAACTTAACACAAATCAAACCCAGACCAAGTATTCTGCAGTCATTTATGCTGAAAACCATTAGCTGGCAGCAGCTGAGCTATCAGACCCAAACATGTAAATACTTAAACTCGTGTACAAACAGTACAGTTTATATAAGGAAGCGTTTCCACCTCAGGGGGGTAATGTAGGCGGGCTTTGTGTGGAGCTGTATCCATCGCTACGCTGCAAGAATGTGCTGACTGTGCACAAACACTCTGACTCAACATGGAAACGAGTGAGTCAGTGGAGCCAAGTCGACAAGAAGAAAGGCAGCCGAATATCTCTCCAAGGAGATACGCAGCTGAAACCTACCCCCCGCCCCCCCAATATGGTATTTGAACCCCCCCCCCCTCGTCCTTCAAAGAGCTCGCTCTCAGCATTTCATGTGGCCTGAGAACTCTCCAGGATGATGTACTGTAGCGTATTGGTCCCCAGAGAGCCAAATGGCCTTGGTTTCTGCTGGAATGGTTTTAGTGGGCTTCATAAACAAGTCAGGCCTTGTCAGAGATACTGATGGCTGCTGGCCCAAGCGCCTTCTATATTCGCATCTGACCAGCTATAAAAAAAGGAAATGTTTGGAGATATCTTTACATATCTACCATTTATCATCCCCAGGTCTCTTTATTACCCATTTCCCATGTCAAATGCTTTTACATTTAATTTAACAGTCTACGCTTTCAGTGGAGAAACACAATAAAAGCCAAAATTAATCAGAGAGACTTTTTGAAACCCAAACTGATATAACTTACAGATGGCTGTGGCTTCCCAAGGTAATAAAGACCAGGCTTTGTATAGGATTATGTAAACAAAGTGGGCTTTGATATAGTACGACTGTTGAAGCGAATGTGCCGCGATGACTCCGAGCCCCAAGAATTCAACACTTCTCTGGATTCCCCTCGGTGGCCCCAGAACCATCAGAGCTGACCTTAACTATAAACAACCGCGTCTGTTCCACGGCTTACATTCTTGCGACGCTGCAACAACATAGCTCAGATGTCTGAGCCGTGCCGTGCGCGGCCCTGCTGGGCCGATCTGTCGTTCTGCGGCCGGTGTGCCCAAACTCCTCAGATGCATGAGCTTAACAGTGAGCCCACGCCTGAGGGAGCGGCTGTCAGCACGACCTCAGGAAACTGTTTCTCTGATCATATTTTACCGGCTAAACCCCTTCATCACTCACTTTTTTTTCCTCTTTCTAACTAACTACGGCCAGCCGCCCTCCTAATATCAGGAATGAGAAGAATCCTGCTTGCAGAATCCAAGCTCTTATGTTTATATGCACATTATGCTGTACTATATGCAACCCCTGCTGTAATCCGCAGCTGCTTTTTAATGGCAGCCCACTTTGACGGGATCAGAGGGGGGGATAAGTAGGTTTACCAAAGGTGCCAGCGTGAGCACCCAAACTGATCTGTTCTCAGGTTTGGCAGTGGAAAGCTGCTGGAGCGTTTCTGAGATATAGATTTACTGGATCACAGAGGATCATGTTGAATATACTGTGTGTAAAACAGATGGAGATTTAATGTGATCTAAGTGCTACCAATCAAATACTTAGAGAAACTAGAGTAGACTTATTGCATGTTAGAGATACAGTAAATGCAAAAATGTGTGGACATGTCAAACATTTCAGTTAAACCAGCTATTTGGATCCGGTGTCACTCAGAGCTTCTGCAAAGTAAACTTCATTACCTCTCTTTCCTTCAAATTGTATAATAACGTTTCTGTGTGAGAGCCATCCTGGTTAGTGCGCCTGTATCTGATGGACACGCCGCTCCAAAGGGCCAATCCAGCTCTCCACCCACCTTCGACCACAAAACACACAAACACTGCACATCACAAATACCCGCTGATGGACAAGCCTTAGCGCGGGCCCCTGAATCCCTCAAGTATTAAATAATTAAAAGAAGTCAAAATGGGTCCTCTCAGCCAGAGTAAATACACGCCTGGCTATGAGGTCAGAGCTTGATGCCGGCTGTGCCGTGAAGCAAAGATAATTTACTTTCACGTGTTTAACGTCTCGCTAAGTCATTTGGGGGAAAAACAAGTGCTTGTCTGGTATTGGCTTTGGCAGGCCGTCGCGTACTGCGGGCACCAGTGGGATTCTATGACATCCTCAGTCTCTATAAAGAGACGTCAATGGACAGATTGTGCATAGCTTCATGGAAGCTCTGGCTGCAAAGTTTGAGGCGATGGAGGCTGAGAGATGCTGAATTTAGGCAAGTACAGTTACATGTCCTCAAACACACAGACACCGAAACGCTTACATTAGACTCTTAATTAAATGAATTTTGGTTTATTAAATTATGGATTTGCTTTGTGGACTTTGACTTGTGTAGTTTTACACCTAAACATGACCTTCTCAAGTCAAGAAATCCAGGTGAAATCCTGCAACAGGTGACAGAAGTAAGGCAAAATCGAGTACTTTCAAGGGCATTCATCACCATAATTTATTTTGCTCCAGCTTTTGAGGCTTTTTGAGGCCTGTTTGAGGTCCAAACACAATTTAGCAACGATATAATGGAGTTTTATTACTAGCACTGCAGTAACTTTTTGGGGTTTGGACTTGTGCTGAGAAAGGAAAAACCCATCTTAACACATCCGCTGAGACCTGAAGGAAATTTGAAAACACATGAAAATGCTGCACAAACGTAGGTACAATGTGTGCAACTTGCATCTCTTTTTAACTTCAAGGAGTTTAAATTGAGTAAGTTTTAACCTCACCATGAATTTAAAAAAACTGCCTTTGCGTCAGGGCAGATCTCCATGAGTGTGTTTTCTCTAACATCTGACTGCATCTTATACACAGACTTATCAAAGACCACAATCTGCTAACATTGACGGCCTGTTTGAACACTGCACACATACAGTGTAACGACACTATGATGCCATTTCAACACCCTTTTCTATGTTGACAAAATATTCTTAGCACAAAGTTCACTTGATGAAAAAACCCCTGATTTTCCCGTAACTGGAGTTTTTTTTTTTTTGTCCAACTGCTGTTTCCAAGGTCGATAATAAACCTTCAAGCTCAAG
Source organism: Chaetodon auriga (assembly GCF_051107435.1). Taxonomy (NCBI): domain Eukaryota; kingdom Metazoa; phylum Chordata; class Actinopteri; order Chaetodontiformes; family Chaetodontidae; genus Chaetodon; species Chaetodon auriga. The sequence continues at coordinate 21,599,311 of NC_135085.1, forward strand.
CTTATAGGTTCTGAATTTGTGCTCAGGGAGAACAACCCATCTTAACTCTCCTCTTAACTCGTCTGCCAAGACCTAAAGCCCATTTGAAAACAACTCATGGAAATACTGGACAATTTCATGTGAAACTATGTGCATTATATGTGAAGATTTTATATCATTTATTAAACCACAAAAATGTTATTTTGGCCCTTATCGACGCTCTTTTATTGGACAGACTGCCTTTGTTGTTACTATTGTGGCAATAAAAGTTAGTTTACAGGCAATTCTTCAATGACCAATGATTTGAGGCCATATTGTCCAGAAACTGTAGCCCTGGAGGCTGTCAGCTGTATCTTTTTAGTCTCACTTCTACTTTTATACTGAGCTAGACAAAATTTGTCTCAGCTTACAGTACACATAAGTTCTGTGGCCTCCAAGTACTCAATCAGTGCGACCACAAAGCCATAACTCCATCTCTGGTGATAATGTCTCTGGTTTATTCAAGAATGCATAAGCTCACATCTCTCTCCTTGTTTATGGGCATGTGCTTTCCAGACAAGAGGAGCGAAGCAAAGTGACTGTGAAATCTTTAGAGTCATGGCCATGTATTCGAGGTTGAAGCATGATTTCTGGGTCTGACATAGCACATGGAGGAACTTGCCAGAAGTGTTGAGCAGTTTAAAAAATACTTGAATACACAGGAGATTGGTGAGCAAAAAATTTAGGGTGAACAGCTGAAAAATGAACATCTTTAGGACCTGATTTCACATGCAGAGAGGAGCAGAAAACTGTGGTCAGCTTTCACTATTTTTAACTTCAGTAGAAAATAGCTCCAAATGAAAACTGCCAAACGCAAGCGAAATCCCATTCAGCTCCATTGTATTGGGCTGGCAGCAGAACTCCCTGCAGCAGATAACTCAAAACCTTGCCAGACACCACGAGGGGTAAGTGGGAAAATATGTGTTTTTGTGATTTGGATGAACTGACCATTTAAGGTTGCCTCTGGGTACATCATTAAGTAAAATACCCTGTTTTCCAAGAAATCTCCTTTTAATTTATTGTTTAACAGCTGGATGAAAAGTGTTTTTTCTTACTGGTGACGTCACTCTGCGAAGCAGTAAAAACAAGTGCAACATCCTGGACAGAGATGTCTAAATGGGAAAAATAAACAAGACAATCTCCCTTCCTGAAACAACTACTGTGGAGCTGCACCTGGACGAAGCACTCAACATCTAATAGCCAGTTATAAAAACTGTTTCAAGGAGCAAATATGTGCAACTGCAGCATCGCCGAAGACGCCCACACATTTGCAGCCATTTTCCCCTGCATGAAGAAATAAATAAATAGCTGACTTTTGGGATGCAACACATTTAACTCCATTGATCTGCTTGCACTGCTCTTACACCCACCCCTCTCTCATGCTTCCTGGGCTTGTTAGCGAAGATATCGGGCTGTTGGCATCAAAGTTTCCCTCCACGTCTTGATACCTGGAGCAGGTGTCTGCAGACGGGGGGAGAAACTGAGAACTTCCCCTGTTGTGGACGGTGCTGCTGTTTGAGTAGACACCTGAAAGAGAGACAGATTTATTAAAGGATTACTTCACTGACAATCTGTTTCGAGTCCGCAACCACATGTAGGCTTGGAAGGTGGCTCCTTTTTTGGAAGTTATAGCCAGAGTTAGCTTAGATTTATAAGAGCTACAATGAGTGGGTCCAGCAGCAAATCAACCTTTAAAAGTATCATAACATCCTTAGAGACGTCCAAAACTGCTATTGCAGCATATATTCCACCTCTATGCTGTATTTCCTTTCTCATTTTGTTTGAAAACACTCCAATTTTCAACAAAATATGGCAAACACATGGCTAGTTTGCTGCTAGCAAAGTTAGCTGTTTCTGTTGTTTGCTACAAACATAAAAAGCTAGGGCTACACCTAATCTTTTATTATTCAATTCTGGATTTATTCCTTTTTTTAAGTAATCAGTTCATCATTTAGTCTTTAAAATGTCAGAAGACAGTTTAAAATGTTGTTATTAATAAAGTCATTTCAAATTATTACAAAATGTCAATTTTCTGTTGGCCAACTAATAGACAAATTGCTTTTCCAATAAAGCTAACGGGTAACGGCTAGCTGCAACAGCAGGAGACGCTATTTTATCTTATTATGGCAAAAATACAGGTATTTTAAACACAATGAGTATACACATGAACAGAGAAAAAGTAGATATGAGCTGTTTGAGGAGTTTCTATGGACATTTTAATATTCGCAGTAAAACTGGGTCGCCAGTGAAATCCGCTGTAACAGATTAAATCCAGGCTGACTACAGCTGCCGCTCTGCAAAGGAACAAGCTACAAACGTTTCGGAGGCACGTTTCAAGCCTACAGGGAGTGTTTGGTACTAAAAAAACAGTTTTTTTAGGGGTCTTCACTTAAAGCTGTAACACAAATACCTGCTTGCCATCGGCAGGCCTTTCAACACTTGGCTTTGACTCTGAGTTTAAGGGTAGCTGATGATGATAGCATGTGTCACCATTAATCCAGTACATACACACTCATGTCACACACACACAGGTAGACACTTAACAGTCAGAAAGTTGGATTCAGGTTTTCACATTTGGCCATTTCTGATAAGGAGAAATTTCTCTTGGGACGTTTTCAAAATGAAACACTGACATGCTTATTTCACTCTGAATAAACATAGGCTATAGCTGCTAGTGTGCCGTTTGAGGCTTTTCCCTCAAAGTCTTCTGGGTAAAACTGCAAGTAGTCTGAAGTAATAGACATGGACAGCTCTCCTGGACACTCTCCCCTCTCCTTTGCCAACTGAGCCTCAGTGTACCTGACAGCTTCTTGATCCCGGTTCAGCCATTGAAAGGGGGGGAAAAAAAAGACGTTGGCTGGAAAACCGGTTTGGAGAAGCTGAAGGACGGGTGGCGGGAGGGCCAACTTGCCCACAGTCAGTGCCCGGTAATTGGACAAGGTAAACACTGGCATGATGAGCTATCATCGAAGGAATGGGAGAGGAGGGAGAGGAAAAGGAGCAAATGAGGCCATGGGAGAAAATGAAAGAGACAGCTTAACAGCCCAGGTGTTGGGGCAATTACCCTTTTCTTTGTTCTAACTAATTTCCAGAGAGCTGTCGGAGGCTAAAGCAGAGATTCATTGCTTTTGCTACCGTTTCATCTGCGCCTACCTGTGAAGTCATCCAAGCTCGGTAAAGGTGAGCTGTTTCCTTGGTGGGAGGAGGCAGAGCTGTGGAGGTGCTGCCTCGCCAGACAATCACTCAAAATGTCCGATTCCAGCACTGTGTGCACTTGAACCTGTCAAAGAGACAAAATACATGTGTTCATATAAGACAGCTCATGATGAAAGCTTGTTGTGGTATATGTGGCGTTATGTTTTCACATTGGTGAGCGTGTGCAGTTGAGAGTAATTATGTTAAAGCTGCAGCTTAGTTGCGTACAACTGTGTTTTGCTGTTGGGCAATACAAGTCCCACGGAGTTAAAATGTGAAAGGATTCACTTCTCTTTTGATTACATACAGTAGATCCACTGAAGACACAGCAAGTTTTCTGCAGGCACTTTTCTACTGTTCACTTTTCAAAGAAATGATGCCTGGTTCTTGTTTTGTCTCGCGATGCAGCTTCTCCAGACACAGAATCCAGAAATGTTGTGAGGCAATCTCATTCGAAAATGTTCGACCGAAGTTAAGGCGTGACGATTAGCTTTATTATCCACCGTTCACAGAGCGTCCCGCAGGACTTTCCGAAGCAGTTTAGTGACAGCTGCGGGACTCAGAAGAAGCTTGCGAAGAACACCCAGGAACCACAAAAGAAGCATGAATAATCCCCGAAAAATGCTCTCCCAGACCAGTGTTTATGAAGATAGAAACTTCAATAGCTCTGACGCATCAGCTCGAAGAAATGTATAACCGTAAGGAGTTTATGAAGTGCATGTTTAATATTTCAAAGTCCTATTTAGCCCCACGGGGTTTACTGCAGCGCAGGGCGTGTTAGCCATGTCAAAACTTACAAGCACACGTGGTTCTGTTTAAACCAAACAAGGCATGGGAATACACACAAAGCCCCAGTGTCACTCACGGTCCATAGAAAACAAACAAGGCCCAGATAACGCCGAACAATAGGCTCCCTATTCTGACTTCCAGGGAGTGTGTGTAATTCTTTGTTTTGTTGTATTTCATCCTACTGAATCATAAACATGCTTACTCTCTCCTCTCCATCTCTTTCTGTCAGAAACAAGGGTTCTTCACGCAGAGACCGGGAGCTACCTAGAACCACTGACCTCTGGAAAACCCTTTTCTGTGGAAAAGGTTTTCCAAACGGCAAAAGCTGTTTCCCTCTGTCCTTATTGTTGGACTTAATTCTTAAAGGGGCCAAACTTCCATGATGTCTTGACTTGTAAGTTTTATGTGGACTATTAGGCAAGAATCAGAATAAATTAAGAGGCAACACATAAATATACGGTTCTTCTTCACTTTTTGAGAGTTCCTCCTCTCCCTCGCTGTTGACTTTTGCTCTGATTGGCACACAATCTGGCTCTCTGTTTAATTTTTCTTCTATATTTACGATTACGATAATTATCAAGAAAAAGCCATATCTACATTTCTGCCCCTCCAGCAGTTTTCTGTACTGCTTCTGTACCTAAAATATCAGAGTTTGGGAAATTGACTCTGTAATTGTCCATATTTTATACCAAATTATAACTATTACCATTTGAATATTTCCATTAAAAAAACATACATTTTGGATTTTATATCAAATGTTTTTGTCATGGTAGAAAAGTAAGACCATCCATACTGAAACTACAATTAGTGACCATCAGCTCTCACTGGATGAAAAGTGCATCACAAAACTGAAGAACTGAACAATGAAATGGAACTTATTTCCATGCAATTAATTAATTTTTCGATGAATTTCACTGAATTTTGCAGCTGAGGTCAAGGAGCAAGATGACATGACGTCAAATAATGAAGAAATAGTTTATATGGGGTTAAGACATCAATAAAAGCTTTAAAAATTCCCCAATAATAATTTTTTTGTTACGCTATGTTTTTATCTGCAGCCGTTTCTTCTGAACCTCACTCCTACTTTCTGCTGTTCCACCACATCCAGCCTAAAATAATCTAACAAGAGGGTTTTATAAAAGATGTTCTACTGCTGGTATTCAGGGAGGTTCAACGTCCGATCTATGGAAACATAACCGCTGCTGTTACCTTGACCTCCCTCTCCTGCAGGCCTTTGGCTGAGTGAGCTTTGACGTGCTTTCGTAGCGAGCTGGGATCGGTGTAGCGTTTGGTGCATCCTGGGATCTGACAGGCGTACGGCTTCTGTGGACGAGCCGCGACAAAGAGAGGGGAGAGGTGTGAGAACGAAAAGAAAAAAAGAGGGTAATACAAGAAAACAGATCCTGAAATCCACAGTGTTTATTCATTTATGGTAGTTTTAGGTTAAAAAAATAAAAGCACAGCTTTAGCAGAGTCACATCCAGATGGGTTACAGGTGTGATACAGTATATACTGTATACAGTAGTCCTGTGTATTATGCACACAAACATTTAGGATGAGTGCTGTACATGTGGTTATTTAGCGTGACAACCGCACTAACAGAGGAAGGAGGACATGTAGATTATGTCAACATGTTACGTAACGTCCTCCTCGGCTGAAAATGGCGTGTATTTACCTTTCGTCTGCAGGCTTAAGGAGAGGAAGAGAGAGAAGTGTTAAGGGGAACAGCTCAGTGTACAGATTCTTCCCGTTCAGCCATAAATCAGTTTATTCATAAAGAAAACCTCAGATCACTAACTGCCAACAGTATGTACATGAGTTTATGTCAGCAGGTCATTTCCATCTTTCACAATAAAATACATCAGCTTTGCATAAATCAAACTGGAAAATCTTCATCTGGAAAATTAAGGCCGCAGTCATTTCAAAATAAAAGACATGGGAATAAACATCAGGCAACATGCTTTGAAATGTGGTCACACTGTAAACAGAACTATCCTTGAGCACCGAGTTTCTTCCTTCTTCTCGGATTTACTGACATGCTGTCGGCCGAATTTCACAATTTTATCAATGCTGTGAGTTTAGATGAGTAAATGAGCCCATTTCCATGAATCTAATTCATTCCAGGTTTCTCCCTGTTTCATTAGTGTTTAACCAGGTGGAGTGAATTAAGCTTACATGAAAACACATGTACAGTATTTAGTTCAATTTATGTACCAGAATCTGAACACTGCAAGTAAAAAATAATGACCCACATAGTGATAACAGCAATGCAGATCTAAAGATTATATTTAGCCTATCTGAATTATTAAGGACCAGATTAACCCACTGTTTTTTAATTTTAATTAAGAGCTTCAAAATTCACCCTGCACAAACCATTAGGTCAAAAAGAAATATTCAAATGTAGTGTGATCTGAGAGGACTATAAAGAACCGGGATTCATGTAAAAATAAATAAATAAATAAATAAATCACTGTATGTCTGTTAAAGAGATGAATTTAAGGACGTTTTGGGGTGAGGAGCTGAAAATGTTTATCTGTTATCTAATTAAAAATGATTTAATGAACAAATGTGCGAGCAGAATGGCATGTTGCCGTTAGTATAATAGTGACTTATCTTATATTACTTGACTCAGTTTAATTCAAAACATTTATTTAAGCCTCAAAAATCAGCATTAGTGTCCTTTTTTTATCTTTATTATTATTAATTATTTCTCTCTCCTCGGTTTAATCACCTTTTTTTAACTTGTCTCCTTTGCTACACTCTGCTTTAGTTCTCTTTCTTTCACCTATTCACCTCATAGATTGACTATTCAGAATGCGCGCACACACACACACACACACACACACACACACACACACACACACACACACAGACCTGCATACACCAACATCAAACCAACACAACACGCGACAGCTAACACAACCCTGTTCTGTTGCTCCCTGTAAAATTCAATTAACTGGCCTGAATGTACTCACTGTTCTTACTGTTCTTGTCTTCCTTGTGTTGTTTGTCTTTGTGTCTTAATAAAAACAAATAAAAAACACTTGCACACTGAGGTGAAGCGGTGTGAGATCATCGTCTTGAATTGTCCAGGAGTAGTGATTCCATGTGTTCGGTGCACCAAAGCTGAAGGCAGATTTTTCCATGTTTGGAAAAAACTTGCGGGACTTGAAGCATCAGACATGAGCAATTCTCCGCCGTGCAGCTCAGCACAGACGTTACATCGCGTGGTGAATGTCCAATAAGGGATGTGTGGATGCAAACTGTTTATCACACTTATAATGAATCTGAGGGCTGAACGACAAACTGAGCAGGGCTTTAAGAGTGGAAGCAGCAGCATGTCTTTGCATTAAATCACCATAAATAACAGATAGATGTGTGAAGGGTAGATGCAGCGTCACCCTTTGTTCCTTTCTTCTCCACTATCCTGTTTTTTTGGGGGGGAGTGATTAGAATCTTTTCACTGTTTGTTTTCTTCCTTTTCCTTAATCCCAAATTGTTTGTGCAATTACCTAAGGACAAAAATAAACACATTTCAAATTTCACATGTGCATTTACTCTAACATAGATCTGGCATCAGAGCAAGCACTCCTCTGCAGCGCCTAATGTTACATGCTAGCAAAAATTGGGCAATATCTTGCTCTTATGAAAGAGTTTCCGAACAATATTCCCCGGGAGGTGAGCTGAGAGCCTCCTGAGTCCAACAGGATAAAGTCGAAATGAAGTGTTGAACTCCACTGTCCTTGTGTGCTTATACAAATTTCAGACTGATTGCATGCATAGCTGTTGTGTCAGCTGCAGAAGTTAAGACATAAATGAATGAATATGCATGTCAGTGTGCAAATGTGTGTGTCAAAATTATCTAAATATTAAATTGACAGGGCTTAAACAATGCTTTCCTTTGTGATGTAGCAATTCAAGATGTTATGACGGAAATGCTTTGACAAACCAAAGTGACAACACAGTCGAACCGAAGCGAGCCGAGCAGAAAACAATGCGACTCATTGTTTGGTTTGCTGTTTTGATTGGTCACTTAGCATTTCACCATTTCTAACATTTTCTAACTCATCTTAAATCACTGCTGCTTTGACAACACGCAGCTGAGGCAGAGTCACTAAGTGCATTTATCAAAGCACTGTACTGAAGAACAAACCTGAGGTCAGACAACAGACGAAGAGCTTAGAAAATATGATGCTGTGTTAGAAATCAAAGTACCCAACAGAATATGATAGTACTGCTGGAATAACTGGTCTGTTCGAATGTGAGGATTTGCTGTTTTGCCTCCTCTCCTAATTTTGATTTATTTTTTAATAATTTTGAGGTTTGAACTCTCAGTTGGCCAAAACAAGCATCGTGAAGGAGTCACTTTGGTAAATTATGACAACATTTCTCTTTATCCTCTGAATTTTTGCAAAGCTATCAATCAATTAATGGAGATTCACAATAATCTAATGACATAATATATTATAATATAACTGTCACAGGGGACATTTTTAGACACTTTTACTTTTAATACATTAAGTACGAGTGTTTCCTGACTATGCTTACATACTTTTACTTGTATAACATTTTCAATACAGGACTTTTACTTGTACTAGAGTATTTTTACTGTGTGTATTAGTACTTTCACCTCAGTAAAGGATCTGAAACTGGTGCGAGGGGTTTATATTGAGTGAAAAAGCAAAGTTTTCAGCTTACGTGAGCTGCAAACGTTAGTTGCGACACTGAGACTTCATGAGATTGACCTCATTCTGGAAATCCTTCATGACAGTCTATCATTTATATTGTTAGTAACGCAATACAAGTTATTTAGTCAAACTTAAATAACTTGTATTGACACCAGCCTTTTCTTGGCTGGTTGTTAGACTGTATTCTGCAATTATTTACATTTAGACGGTTCTCCACTGGGCCTCAGTGATGGCGCCAGATGTGTCTGATTCTTGATTTGTGACGCAACTGCAAAGCCGCGATTAGCCAGCGTGAAACCACAAAAAGGAGAAAATAACTTTCTCCTCTTGTTGCAATAACACTGGAGTGCAACGTACAGCTCCATCTCACCCGTGTAATAAGAGATCTGATTTGCTGGATTACTGCTAAGCCCTCATCGCTTGTCAGCAGGAGTAAAAATAACTGTGGTTTATAGAGTAAATCCACATCAGGTATGTAGTTTCACAATCCTAAAGAATGTTCAGACTGTATATCAGGCAACTCTGCAGAAAGAGGAGGACAGAGGGGAGCAGTGGCACTTCAAATTAAAATGATTTTATATGTGTTTAGTGCACCACTCAAATCCCTTAATACTGAGCAAATATTGCATATCGTAAAGAGGTCTGTGTATTTAAAGCCTACAGGAGAGTGAGGGTTTATCCTCTGCTGCTCATAATAATACGTCACACTGCTCGCTTCGTCCGTATGTTACAGTGACGGCTTTTTGTCATCCAGACGTTGATTTCTTTGACGTTAAAGCTCCTTTATTACTGCACTCCTGTAACATTGTCGGTCAGTCAATCAAAATCAAGGCAGCACATCCAGATATCCTCTTCCTTGTCAAATCATGGCACCCACATTACCCACAACGCAACTCAAGAGTTCAGTCAGAGGATATCGTGTGAGCTGTGCAAGCAGCGGCTGATACAGCCTCATAATAACTCCTCCTGTTCGTCGTGGCCCCTGAGAGAGCTCCTCCTAATGCTCTTCTTCTATGGTAAATGATGTGCGACGAGAAGCCGCAGTCTTTGTTTTGACTCAAGTGGGTTTCTTCCAAAGTCACAGTCTTCATGGATCAAATCTCCCTCTCTTTGTTACTGTATATCTCACAGGACTGTAAGTAAACTGAGATGTAAATGATATAGTCGATTCAGGTGGAGCAAATTAAAACTGGACCACAAAAAATACTTTATATACGGATGGAGGGTTCAGAATAATTTAGAACAATCCAAGAAATGCGAAAGCTGATCATTTGTTTTGTATCTGAAATCTAGATCCTCCTCATTACTACTGCTGTCAAATAAATGTGGCAAAAAGTTTAATATTTGTAATATTTGCTTGTGAAACGTAGATAAGATAAGATAAGATAAGATAAGATAAGATAGAATAAGATAACTTTATTGATCTCCCATCGGGGGAATTAGGGTGTTACAGACAATAAGAGGAAGTAGGAGGGAATAAAAGTCTATAAAAATAAAAATAAAAAATCTACTATTTCCGTACATTTCTACAAAAGTCAAGTACAAAAAAAAATTTTTAAAAATAATATTGCTAACGGAAACAATTTTGAAACTGCACATGATAAAATATGGATAATTAACTGCGGTGTTTTGACAGCATTGTGAAAGAGAGATCGTGAAATAAAATCCAGATATCTAAAAATCGTACTTGAGTCTGAGTCTGCCGTTGGACATGAAAGCACTTTGATGCAAAGAGTCACAGCACTGGTGGGATATTTGGCACCTGGTGACAAGAGGGAGCAATGACGATTTTAAGAGTTTGGATTTCATGCACTGTTTTCTGTTTTCTCTCAGGATGCATCAGTGGTGAATTTCACAACTTCGTTTGCTGAAACCTTAATTTACAACCATCTTCCCCTCTTCCCTGAATCCCCCGACAAATTTTCCCATCAGTTTCATCATTTACGGTTATTAGATGGTGAATCCCGCTTCCTGTTTTATGACGTTTGGCAGTGCAGAAGCACAGCGTGACGAGGTGTTGAGTTGAAACTCTCAGTTTAGTTTGTTTTTCCTCGCATGCTGCATGAGAAGCTCTTTGATTTCCATGTTCATGCATCCGCACAGCTGGCGTTGCTGGAGTTGCTGCTTTTCAGTGCAATTTGCAGACTCATCCAAGCTGAATTTGAGCGGAGAAAGCAGTTTTTACACACAATATGCGTACTGTGGAAAGATCCTATGTATTTACAGCATATGCCAACGAGAATCTATGTAATTATGTGTACAGTGCAAAAAAAATAAGTTCCTTAAGTTCCTCTTGAAGGCGGGACCCTGTTTGACTTCATGTTTGTAATTAAACTGTTGCTGCCACTTGAAATCACCATGAAGGGAAACATACAAAGAGAAACAACTGGATATTGGCTCATTCACAGTGTTTCATGGTTTATTTACTTTAATTTGTTTTCTTTCATTAATTATATTTATTACAGTTGTCTTAACCAGGTGAACACGACGCACCTGTAATCCCTCTGCATGTTTCACTGCAAAATCCTGCAACAAGAGCTTGTCTGAAAAGGGTTAAAAGGTAGATAGGAGGACTTTACTCTGAAAGAATATAACTGATAACTCATAATGTTCCCTGGTTTCATGCTATACTGCTGCAACACGGTGCATTTTAAATGTAAAGTATGATCTTTAAGGCAGGTGTGGTGGTGACGGCTGTGCACTGACCGTGTCCAGATGTGTGCGCTGGTGCTTCGCCCGGTCGCTGGAGTTGCTGAAGGCCTTGAGGCAGCCGGGATGCTGGCAGATGTACGGTTTCTCTCCTGTGTGGCTCCTCAGGTGGATCTTCAGGTTCTCCAGACGCGAGAACGCCTTGGTGCAGCCCTCAAACTGACAAGAGAAACAGAGCAGTGTTACTGCAACATAACACATCCACCATTTTTGTGATTTGAAGTCCATTTGAAACCGCCTATTGCTTCAGGACTTTAAGCAGCTGCAATCAATATTTTCACATAAACAAAGGGCTAAATGGCTTTGCGTAATGTAAAAGGAGTCACTCTTTGTGGTAAACGCACTTGACTGCGCAGCTCTATGGAGCGTTTTAGTGTGTTTCAGCTCACTGTTTTGGTTTTCTGGCCCATGTCTTTACTGCTTTGGTTCACTCTCACTGCTCTCATCAATCTAGTTTCCAGTAGGTTGAAAGAAGAACCTAGCTTGACATGCTAGGAGCTGGTAGTATTTGTTCAGCATGCTGTTAGCTGGTGACAATGTAGACTAAAGTGAATGTAACCTTAAAGAAACACCAGTTACTAAGAGTGTGCAGAGCTGATGACCCTGAACACCTGCCTGCACTCCTACACTCACACACAAACACGGATAGAGTTTCCTAGAAAGCCACCTGGACCGACCACTGAGCCATGCTGCCTGCTTGCTCTTTGCTTTGGTGAGGATACGATTCAAAGATGCTCTAAAGGAGTAACCATTCGTAAGACTAAAGGAGCACGATACGCAGGGATGTCCGCTGGACGACAGTACTGTGGATATAAGACCAGGTCTGGCCGCTAAGTAATAGCAAACTGGAACAAAACCACACACACACACACACACACACACACACACACACACACACACACACACACACACACACAGCCTGAGCCAGACACAAGGCAAATATCACAGTAAGCACACGCAACACACTGCAGGCCATAAACCAAAGCTTTTTTAACTTTACAGCCACTGTGTCACATTCAATCTCACATCTCGCAGGTTTGAAATTTTTCATTTCTGACATGAGAGTCAAAGTTTAAATGGAAATAAATCTCAAAGTTTGATTTACACCCCCTGCAGCATTAACAACTTAACTTAAAAAGAGATCACGAGAGACAGTGTCCAATTTTTCCATCAGTCACTGAGATGAAATTAAGGGGCATCTGCTAACAAGCAGACTGTTAAAGACACAAAACGAAGGCAAATCGCTGCGTTCATTAAAGAGTCACGTGACATTTAAATATGCTTAAAGGATTTAATTCACGTGCGGATCTGTTTCTAAAAAGGATGTTTTGCAAACTTCAAATGAGTTCCGACTCTTTTACTATAAAATAGAAGAATTAAGTGCTTCGTCCTTTTTAAACTAATCCAGAGGGAAATATGGAAACAGTTTTTCTACCTAATATCCATTCCAGCGGTTTTATTAGGTCTCGCTAATGAGTCAGTAAATGTCAGTCACCTCATTTAGTTTAATACGTCTGTGCATAAAAACACTACATCATGGTCATTAATTAATCCAAGGCTCTAAATCGCCTTGACAAAAAAAACAAAAGAAATTAAAAGCAACCCATCGTCATAATCAATCACATGAGAATACACGGCGACAGGTATTAGTACACACAGACTGAGGCTCCTCATGTCGTGGGAAACTCAAGACAAAGCATGTTGCAGATCAGATTTAACCTTCTGCAGCTTCATGTGAGCTGAGCTGTGAGGGCAAACATCACTTTGAGTTGTTTGAAAGAGGGAAAGACTAAACGCCCCTTCAGCTTTGCTTGTCAGTTTTCCTCACGGCTACTGCAGCTAAAACACCATATTCCAAAAAATCTAACGTAACCCGACCCCGGTGAATGTATATGACTTCTGAACAGAAACAGATTTTTACAGTCTTTGACGGAGCAGTAATCTGAGCACAGCTTTGTTTCAGCTTATATACTTTATTTCCTAATAAAGACAGCATGTACGGTGTAGTGTGTCTTTGCGGAGTCTCATTTCCAGAAGTTATGGTTTATCCTGCCACTCTATTTTTAGCCTGTTGTAAATCAGCACTGGCGTTTGTGATGTTTCTCACTGTAATCTTTTGTTTTTTTGAACGTGTGTACTTAAAGAATAAGGCTGGTAATTATCTGTATTTTTGGCAGTGTCAATAACAAATCCCATGAAAAGACCAAAACCACCGGTGCTTGTGGCAGCGTGGGGGTGCTCTGGTGTCAGCTGCAGGCGCTGAGGCACTGACTGCTGACTCACCTGTGACTATTTGAGCTGACTGTTAACTGACTGTGCACGAGTGAAACTGGGTCCAGGGGGAGGCTCTTTCACCCACATACATGGATAATTGCTGAAACAGATATCCCCCCCCCCCCCCCCCCCCCGTTTAAAAAAGAAAACATCTGTCCACACAACCTTCGTTTTACAAAATATCTTCACACACATGGGAAAGCAAAAAATGATTTAAAGCGCTCATACAAGCATACTGTGCCAGGGGGACATGTCTACATGAACAACACGTCAAATACCTGAGAAGAACATTCTGAGCATGCGTAGTGGGCTTAGTTTAACATAATCAATAGCAGCTACTTATTTAAATATGGTATAACCATAGCAATGCTAACCAAACATAAGCTAACAGTTTAGGTTAAGCCATCCTTACACAAAGAAACAAGGGGCATGAATGAGCTGAGGTGATGAGATCTTCAATTTGGTGACCTAAAACACAGTTATGCATGTGAACAAGAGGCCCAAATGCAAAATAAGGAAAATGTTTGCTTTGCTAAATATCCGTACCTGTGTGGTCAACATGAATCCCGACTCGTCACATGTGGACACTTGATCAGTGGCTGCTTCAAACTATGTTTAGGCACCAAAACTACTTGGTTAGGTTGAGGAAGTGATCAGGGTTAGTGTTAAAATAGTCACGTTAGTTAAGAAGACATAAGTTAAAAAGAAGTCAGCGCTCACTTTATGGGACATAAACCCTGCTCACTCTGCTCGGTGGAAGTCCTGCATTTGACAAACCAAACCACTCCAACCGCCTCCATACCTGTACTTTTCTTGCTCTTCATACAGTGTCACCTGACTTCAACGGCACATCAAAACATATGCTAGATGGATGCGACTAGAAATGGCACCTGCAGTGCTGCCATATTTGATGCGTTGGGAGTGAGAATGGACTGTTTATGGACGTCTATCCGTCTACTCTGCATGTTGAAAAATGACATTGAAGGGGTACCGCTGTCCTCATCATTAAGGCTACAGGAGCTTCGTCCACATGGTGACGATAACAAACATGATTTTGCTTTCACTTGTCACCTGACTTCCTCCTTTTCTCCTGTTATGATAATTTCTACAGCTGCTGGAGGCCAAAGAGGAATAGAAGGAATAAAATAAATCAAGTTTGACAGCAAAGACAATATTTGTTATTATGATCATTGCTGGTTTTGGTCTTCTGGAAAATATAAAATATATAAACCAGACTTATCTTTAGATGTGTATTTGAGTAAACAAACGTCATTTCAGCACCATAAATTATGGGTAAATGACTCTCCCACCATGAATTTAAAAACCCCTTGGGAACTGGTGTTTACAGCCTGAATAACACCTGTCTAATCTAAGACTCGACATTACGAGCTGGTAAATACGGCTGAATTCATTAACAAACACTGACTACATTCATGTGAGATATATTCATTTTCCATTGCTGCACTAGGAATGACTTAATTTACATGTTTTGGCCTGAGCGCTTTATGAAAATGAAATGACGTTATTCACGTAGTTCAAGTGTGACTAATGACTTTTTTTGTGTGTTGATGTTGATTTAATTTTATTAATCTGCTTGCTGGCAACCATCCACAGTAATATATTTATAAGCTGGCAGCAGATTAGGTCATTTTAATGAACTAATTCTCTAAGAAGCGTGTCTTTGAGTTGAGATTTCTGAATGAATTATTAATCGGAGACTCAGGCTGACGACAGCAGCCGAGTCGCTGGGGAATTACAGAGAGAGTTATTCACTCGGAGGGACGGGGCTTTGGCACCAAACTGAAGGTCATCACAGGACAGACGTGTTCATGCAGCAACAGTTGTGTTTCAGAAAATGACTCATGACGGAGGTGATGCAGGTCGACCCTGCGCAGCAGCTCAAAGGCCACTTGTGATGGTCAGCGCAGAGACCTCGCGGCCTCCAGCCGAACGTGGTCTGGTTTTGTCTTTATCTTGGACGTGTGTCTTGAATTTTTCAGAATGCATCTGCTTCTTTTGTTGTATTCTGTCATTGTGAATTTATGGTCCTTCATCGTTGTAAACAGTCTGAACGTTTTGAAAGAAAAGGCAGGAAGAGTTTTCTCTGTGGGAACATAACAGGCGTTCTACCGGACTCCATGATTTATCTACTTTTTACATCACAAAACCACAATATTCTTTGCTATTTATAGTTAAATCCTGAATTAAATTATGGCCATTCAGTGTATTCATGTCAGTCATTGCCTTTATATACACTCACTGGCAACTTTAGTAGTTACGCATGTACAGTCTAATGTAATTCAATTAAACTATTCTGCCATAATCCACTTTAACTATAAGTCTTTGCATAATTAAAGGTGGCGTTACTGGATTGCATTATATTCAGAGGTGTTTCTATGATTCGTCTCCCCCAGGCCGGCCATTCCCTGCAGCCAACAGCAGTGCACTGGCTGGACTATGGGAGCTGTCGGAGACTCCCTAAACTTGTCTATTAGACATGTGAGGCGTCACTTGGGTTTATTTTTGTTGGCTGACGAGTCTCAAACTTAGAATTTTTGTCGGCTTTCTGTGAGTTTTTTGTTGAGATAAGAACTCATTCATTGGTAGTTGAACCTTGGATCTTTTAAGCAGTCTGTTCACATTGAAATAGGCTAATCCAGCATCTGCTCAGACAAATTCTGGCCCTTGGACAAATGTAGTTGACGACGGGATCCTCAGTAGTTCCCCCTGTGCTCCAAAAGACCAGAGTCTCCTCAGCAGACCAGCGATCAGTTCCGTGGCCCCAGTTCACAAATGCCTGGGTCACTTCTCTGACCCCCTTACTGGAGACTGCAGTCATCACAGAACTTTTACAGCTGGCAGTTAACTGAATTGTGCGTGAAATGTGAAATCTGCAGCGTAGAGGGTGAAGAGGAAGGGAGCCAGGGCCGTTCCCTGCGGGGCCCCGTGCAGCAGACAACCACGTCAGACTCACAGTCCTGGATCCTCACGTACTGCGGTCGGCTGGCGAGGTAGCCCTCAATCCACGCTGTGAGGTGGTGTCCCTCAGAAGCGTGGGCTGTACGGTACTGACGGCACTGGAGAAATCAAACAGCATGATTCTCACAGCGCTCCCAGGCTTTTCCAGATGAGCGAGGTTAGCAGCGCTGTCAGAATCATGTTCCTTGGTTTCTCCAGTGCCTTCAGTACCATAATTTTGCGTAGGAATGGGAGGTTATAGATTGGTCTGCAGTTACTGATAATAGATGGGTCTCAAGTGGGTTTCTTTAAAAGTGGTTTACAGATTGAAGCTTTGGGTGACCTAAGAAAAATACTGACTGTAAAAAGGTGTTTACAATGGTTAAAATATCCTTAGATAAACAGTTATAAATGCTATTAAAAAAGGAGGGAAGAAGTGGAGCACTTAAGAGTCTGAACCACCGTTCCAAGATCATCAGCACTGGGTGGTGTAGGATTTGTTCAAACAGCAGTGAACTGAGAAGCAGGCAGGGTAAGAGGAGCATGAAGGATTATGGGAATATTTGCCCTAAAAGTCATTATTTTGTTGTGGAAGAAGGCTGCAAAGTCCTCACACTTACCGGTGGAAATAAAATCAGCTGGAATTTAAGTTCTGGAGTTTGTTAGAAACTTATTCAAGAAAAGAGAACCATTGGATTGTGTGTATTATTGTCCATTATATGTTTTAAATATGCTTTTTTCTCTTATTTCTCAGTTATTAATTAATAGATTTTTGTAAATATCAAGACACTCTAGAATCTGGGTTTTATGCAATTTATGCTCAGCCCTGCAGTCCTTCAAATTCAACCAGGACTGAAGGACTCGAACTAAAAGACGACCGACACGGCAAAAAAAAAAGAGTTTTCTCTGAGGGAACAGCTCCTACAGGAATGAATGGTTTATCAGTTTATTGCATCACTGAACATAAATACATATGAAAATAACTATGAATTAATTCCATTTGTCAGAATAACAAGTGTGATCAGTAGATTTTTTTAATGCTCAGTGCTACACACACATCCTCCATTCATTCAGCACTGCCACGTTTCTGCCTCTGGCATGCATGAGTAAGGGAAACCTGTCCCGAGGAAAGGAAACCGTTTGATCATCTCTGTCTAGCGGGCTCACGATCATCGGCTGCTCAGTCTCTCGAACCCAGTTAAACCTCTACATGGCTCATTTGAAAGCAACATAAAGCTGGAAAGAATGACAGATGCTTTGACTGATGGTTGTAACAGTGGTGGTTGAGCTTAAGCTGCTGAGGTTGTCAGTTTGATTCCTGCATGTTTTGGATAAATCATCTGCAAAGTCAATTAAAAGTGCATTATCCAGAGATTCCACCATGCATGGCATCATGTAAGAGGAGCTCACCTGGACTTGGCTGACAGTGTGCACCCAAAATCACTGGACAATTCATTTCTTCCATCTTAGAAGTTTCAAGGACTAACAAGCAATAGAATTTGCAACTTTTTCAAGGTGCTCTGAGAAATAAAACTAACAAAATGTGTGCCCTTAAGGTGGGATTAACCAGCGTTATACATCTTAACACATCTGCAAAGACTTTCTTTTTAATGTTTTGAAATGTGCTTTGTCGATTGACTGTTTGCTGGTTTCTTGGTCACATTTTACAGTTCAATTCAGTCCATTTCAGAAACGTGTATCACTCCCAGGAACAAGCCACTGCCATGCTTGCACTTTGCATGTGTGTTGTTGTGTTTGTGCTAGTGGGACTCTCATACACCATTGCCTGGTAGCACAACATGTATAGTCTAAGCTAGTTTCCAATTCTTATTCATAGATAGGCCTTAATACAAGTACACCAAACTCAGCAAGAAAATTCAAACAAAACAGAGCAAAACAGGAAACAGTGAGTACTAAAAAGAAACCACTGATTTCTGTCTTTTCTCTGACACTCAAACATGATGTTTAAAGTAGAATCTCCATCATCACTGTATTAGAAATATTCTAATCTCCCTGCATATAAAGTAAAATAAAATAAATTGTGATTTGCTGTGATCAGCCAGACAAACGGACTCACCATGCATTTATTGGGTTTTTCTCCAGAGTGGACCCTCATGTGGATGAGTAGCTTGTAGCGAGCGTTGAAGGGCTTGTGGCGCCGCACACAGCCGGCCCAGAAACAGGAAAACTCCTCCCCTTTGCGCTGGTCGATGTGCACCTTCTCGATGTGCCTCACCAGCTCCTCCTGGCTGCTGTAAGTGGCGCTGCAGTCGATCCAATGGCACGGCTGGTCCTGTTGGTCCGCTGCGAGGTCCTGTACCGTGGGTCCGTTAAGCCTCGGGAAATGAAGTGGGCCGCCGTCTTGACCATCGTGGCCTTGGTGGGGCTGGCCCACGTGGAACAGCTCCCCCTGCTGGTTGTTAATTTGAAACGGTTCCCTCTTGCATGGTGAGAAATCATCTGCAGGCTCTTGTTTGATTGAATGATACTCTTCCTGTATCTTTTGTTGTTGATGAGAAGTCTTGTTGCCCCCAGGTGCCTCAGAAAGAGGCAAGGAAGAGGCAAAAAATAAAGAGGAGGAGGAGGAGGAGGAAGAGGAAAGAGAGGATGGTGGAGAGCCAAAAGGTGGAGATGTGGCACAGCTGGAGAGCACATAGGATAAAGGGAGGGAGGGCTTGGGGTAACAACTGAACCTCTGGTTGTTGTTTTTAGGATCTGTGTGCGCTGTGGTGGCAAAGTCCTCCATAGTCTTTTCTATCTGGGATCCAGCTGTCTTACAGCTGAGCAGGGAGCTGAGGTCACGGCCCAGCGAGGACAGCGACAGGGAAGTCCTTGGAAGACAGCACACGCCCAGACCACCTGAATGTATCGATGACTGACAGAAGCCACCAGAAGACAGAGGTGCCTGAAGGTCCTCAGCATCCTCAAACACACTTCCGAAACCAGGAAGAGTCAGCTGGACGTCTGGAGGCCCGAGGTCAGGGGGCCACATCCTGGCCCCCACTCGCCGACGTCCACCAAGAGATCCCTTCAGTAAAACCGCAGACGATGATTTTCCTGGAGCAGCTTTAGGAATCCATTGGTGCTGAAACCATTGACAGCATCTTTCAGTTCTCACATGTAATCACATTAGATTGATTTTCAGCTGCTGGCATCTTCTCATTTCAGCCAAAGCATCTGTAATCTTCTGTCATTTGTTCCAAACTGCTGCTCGGTCACTCATCTCTCATGCTCACACTGTGGGAGACAGGAAACAAACTCAAATGAGTCATCTTAAAAGACAAAAAATAAGATATATACAAAACACTTTGTGAAACACATCACAGAACAGCTTGTGAACCAGCGGCAGAAGAGGGACCAAGATCCTGAACTTAAGTAAATGTACCAATACAAAGTGTAAAAGTACTCCTTTACAATTCAAAATCCTGCTTCAGTAAATATGTAAAAGTATTATCAGCAACATGTATTTAAAGTAATAAGTAAAGTACTCATTCTGCAACAAATACACCTGGTGTGAGCTACGTCATTAATGCTAATTGTTAATATGCATCAATGTGTTAGCAGCGTTTTACCGTTTTAGCTGCTCGAGGTGGAGCTCGTTTTAACTGTTTTACATACAGATAGCCAGTTTTCAGTGGTTCCCAGCCCAGGGGTTGGGCCTCTGAATGGGTCGCATGATAAATCTGGAGGGTCATGACATAATTAATAGAAGAGGAAATATGAAAAAACACACACATCTGTTTTCATTTTTTTGACTTTTTTGACTCTCTGTTCTTTGCTTTTTTTTCCCGAAACAGCAAACAACTCATCTGACACATGGCAAGGTTCCCAACTAGACACTGTTTTTCTGTAAGAGGTTATGAACCAATGGTTCCTCATTAAACAATGTTTTGTACTTTACCAGCTTAATGAATGTCTTTCTATGTAAAATCTTAATCTGTAAAGCAACACAGTCTTTAGATCAATGTGGTGGATTAAAGAGTACAATATGTTTGCTTGAAATGTAATAGAGAAAGTACCTCAAAATTGTACTTAAGAGTACTTTCCTGATTTAGCTTTGCACTCCAGCAATATGGCGCTATATTACCCACAAGGCAATGGTCTAATAAGCTCCCTTCAGAGTGTATTCACTGCAGTGTTGCTAAGCTTTGACTCAGCCGCTGTGACAGCTTGCCATGTCATTCAAAGGGTTGAAACATAAACCCCAAAATGTGTCACACTCTGAATGTTCCCCCCTCACTTCGCAGCCATCGTCAGCTCTGCGTTCAATCGTTAACATCAAATGGAC
The DNA here is from genome assembly GCF_051107435.1 of Chaetodon auriga. Classification (NCBI taxonomy): domain Eukaryota; kingdom Metazoa; phylum Chordata; class Actinopteri; order Chaetodontiformes; family Chaetodontidae; genus Chaetodon; species Chaetodon auriga. Next base: position 21,620,230 of record NC_135085.1, read on the forward strand.
CAAGGTGACCGACAGCGAAGGTCCCAGATGCAGTAAAACCAAAACAAACGGCGTGTCTGACCCCCGTGTCAGCAGGCTTCAATCGATGAGTGTGACGCTGCAGCGAGTGTATATTTGACTTCCTCTGAGCTGCCGTAACAGTCGGGGCTGATCCATTACTGCAGGCATTCAGGCCACCCTTGCAGCAAACAGCCGGGCGTTGTGTGGCAGCCGATTGCCTGGAACCTGGTCCAGATGCTTGTTAACAGAAGACGAGTAATGGACCACATCTCTCTGCGAGCTGCTGATGCGAGGGAGGGAGGCTGGAAAATAGTGGGTCAAACAGAAGTTCCCCCACCCTGTCACATATACAGTAGCTCCACTGTGCAACAGTCCTTGAGTGTTTATTGGACTAGACTCGATTTCCACTCTTCTCTGCCATCTGCCAGATATCGATGATCTAATTTACAACAGGATCTCCGCCACGTCTAATTAGTCATCGGAAGGATTCAATGGGATTTCATGCGGATGCTTATTTTACGAGCCAGAAACCGACTCAGCTAAGATGATGAGTAAGTTCACGTCTGTAGTTATATTAGCTGACGAAGGAGTCACTAAGTGTAGGTTCGTGCCCATAGTTTCCTGGTATAGTCTGGTTTACAGTTTTATGATTCTTCCCGTAAATCGCTGGAGTTCCCCCCACCAGAGTCATGTAGCAAGCCAGTCATGGGAACTGTGGTTGAATCTTAATTAGAGAGATCACAATGCGTCTGTGTGTCAACAAGTTGAACAGGATTAATGATACTCGTGTTGCAGAAGTGGTTTGGTGTGTTTGAAATAGGATAATTGAAGCCTGGTACCTGCTGGCTTTGAGAGCTAAAACCAATATTAGACTTTTGAGGGCAAACTGTGGGATTTCAGATGCAAACAAAACATCAGAGTCGCAACAATAAAAGAGTACATCTGATAAATAATCTTATCTCTTTTCATAATCTAACCGATCCTGTTGAGCATCAACCCCGGCCCCATGTAAACATCCACTCCGCTATAAATCCAGCAGAGTGAAATCCTGCAGCAAATATAGCAAAAAGGGGATTTTTTATTTTTTTTTTTAGCAGTGTCTATTCAAAAACCACTTTGGTCCTAATCCAGAAAGAAGAGTCAGACAGTAAAACTAAGAAAAGTGTCCCACAAAGCCTCAACTGAGCATGCAAACTTTATAAAATAGCAGGCACATCTCATGTGGTGTCTTTCAAAGACTCACTTGCTGAGGTTAGCTAAACACAGCTGTGGCATTTCAGGACAAGCAAATGTGTACTTGTCTCAACAATAAGCACTTTGGTTCTTGAATTACAAATGTTTTTGAGCTTTTTGGTTCAGCTGAAACATGAGAAAAAGATCCTTATTGAAATGAGAGACGTGGATACACAGACAGAATTCAGAGTCCTAATCCTATCCTTCCTAAATGATCCTTGACGGTGTTACGGAGGCGTCAGGGTGGATCAGCAATTATGCTCATGTCTTAACGTTGAATCCTGTAGCTGATCTTCAGTACAGGAGAACATTAGATTCTGTCACTTTGTATCTATATAAACTTCATTCATACAGCAGAATCTGATGCTCGTTTTATCTCAGTTCATCAGGTGTATGCGAAATAATGTGTATGTGAACTCCCCTTTTCCCGGAAAATCAACATGTATATTTTCTATTTATTCAAGATCCAGTGTTAACAAGAACAAAAACACCTGTTCGGAACATTCCACAGGTAAACAGGTTGATTGGTAACAGGTGATAGTATCATGATTGGGTATGAAAGGGGCATCCTGCGTTCACAAGCGAGGATGGAGCGAGGTTCACCACTTTGTGAACACATGATTGTCATCCTGTGCGCTTGCTCGTGTATAAATAAACATTCAAGAAATGAAACTTTCATTATCTATTAAGCCGGGTTGGTTGGTGCTCTACACGTCTTTACTCCATGTGCTGTATGTCATTACATGAGGCGTTGTATTCATGTATAGTTTGTTTCGTCATTTCTTTGAGACTTACTGTCATGTTGCTACCGATAACAGGATCACTGAGCCATATGGGATTAGCATCATGCATATTTGCAGTCCTGACTTTGCTTTTATAACATTTTTACATAAATCATATGATATTTTATGAGTTTGAGAAGGAAAATAAGTGTTGTAAATCTTACTCCCTGGATTTAAAGAAATACGTGGGGACACTGAAATACCCACAGGTGCAGTATATTTTAGGTTAGGACAATATGTTTGCAAGAGAACAAAATCTCATAAATGAGGCTGGCTGACCATTAAAGAAAACATGGGAGTTGCGTCACTAGTTTCACAACTGTCGCTTGTGTTTTTATAAAAGACATGAGAGACTGGTATCCCAATAACACAGAAAGTTGGCTGGAGGGTGAGAGTTTACACTTCTCTAAATGATTTGTGCCTCCGGGCCTCCATTTTCAAAATAAGTTAATCCTGTGAAACCAATTTTTGAGCTACGGCTGCGCCAATAAATCATAATTTACTCTACTTACTGGTCATTAACCTTTATTTATGCACAGGAAATTGAACGAGCGCACTTTCTTTTTTTCTGCATTCTTACAGTTATACACATTCACACCTTGGAAATTTCCAGAAAGACTGCAGTTTTCTCTCACTGAACACTGTGCAGGTGGTGATAAAAGTGAGAGTGTTACTTATTCATTTGCCAACATTTCAGGGAAACAAAGCAGATATGACGCCACTTCTCGAAGCTCTAGGCGACTGCTGCTTCCAGCGTGGCCTCCAAACTTTAAAGATCCCTCAATATTGATGTGCTAATATCATTAGTCTGTCTACAAAATCCAGAAATAAACATTCATTCGACTGATGACGCATCAGTCAGCATCAAATTCAGCAAATACAATCTGATTTTATCATGTTACAGATATATCTGCACTGGTGAACACGTTGGCCATTAATTAAGACGAAACTACAATACAGAAATGTAAAGTATAGAAAAAAAAGTAGTGTTACACTGACATTTGTACAGCTGAGAGCACTGACAATGTTCCCTTTATTACATATCTAGTCACCATTTTAAATAACTGGATATTAAGAGATCCTCATTAAAACCGTTTGTTTAGGTTAAAAAAATACCAGCTGACATATTGTTAATTTTTGTTTTTTGACTCATCATCACACATCATCATGGTGACATTTTGTAGCTGTGTCCCAGACAGTACTCATCCCCCAATTCATTTACACTGAGAGTGTGAAACCACACAAAGTCCTCTCGAGGCCTCTTAACAGCGCTGCTTCACTCCACCCTTCATGTTTTCACTCATCCACCACATTAGGAACAGCTGAGGCCTTTTACACAGAAATCTTTTTTCTATAGGAGCTGGTAGGAACACATATGTTTTGACCATCAGTCAGTACATCCACCTTGTCTCCATCTAATTCCTGGAGTGAGACAGACTTTTCAGGAGACACGCGGGCAAATACATACATCTTGTTTATATAACATGACTCAAAAGGAAAGTTGCTTCAGAGTCGAGGAAGTAATAAATGCAAAAGAAATCACGAGCTCAGATCAAACACGGTGCTGAGTCATGTCTGCTGTACGATGAACAGCTGGATTTTATGTTCAGACCAGGGAGGTCAATCTAGGTCTGACTATTACAGGACGTGCAGAAGAGTTTGTCCCTCCAAAAACATGATGTACTTTGTACATAATGACCGAATGCGTGACAGCTGAGCAAAATGTCCTGATTTTCGTCTGTCTTCTGACCGCTCCGAAAATGTTCACGGCAATACGAGCCTCAGACAAGAAACTTAAACAAGAGGATCATGAGGTGCAGCCTCCTGAGACATTTATTTATACTGAGGGAAGAGGCCCAACCTGAAGCTGCTGACCTGACAATGAACGCTGCAGAGCTGCACAAAGACGCACACTGTAGATCAGAGCTGAAAGCTACCTTTCCTTTCCCCAAAACTGAAGGAAGTGCAAATCAAGTCATGTCAGATACTGCAGTGTCAGTGCACCTCCGTCATGTCCACAGTGCCCGTCAGTCAGTATGTGTGAAGGCTGAGGCTTTATTACGCCACATGTGTTTTCTGTGCAGCACAAATTTTAACCATCATCCCACAACAGGAAAAAAAATACTGACCAATAATACAATTGGGAAGTGGGTCTAGTTCCTCTTTGTTCAGCTTATTTTGTACAGAGCTGAATTCATGAGAAACTGTCCTACAAAGAAACGTGACAGCATGTCTGTGTGTGCACTCTGGTGTTTATAGATGTGGGTGTGTTTGGGCATGTTATCTGTAGTTTGATTGTACCTGTGTGCTGCTGCGTTGACTGAGTCTCAATGCCCGAGACAAATTTCTCCCAAGGGAAACAATACAGGCTAATTTAACGTAATCTAATCTAACAGGCTCCTGCCTATCGGGACCATAAGAGGAAATAGCCGGTGTCCAGGTGTACCAAGGAGACATTAACGTCACTGATGAGGGCCACATGGCTACAAGCTGCCACCTCGTTTCTGAACATGGCGGCTCAGCGTGCAGACTGACTCCTGCATCCAAGTCTAAGGACGATTAGCATGGAAAAGGTGCTGATGACAGTTTTTCCAGAAACACATACCAAGCAGAAATCCCTACACCATCCAAGCGAGTGATCAGCTTAATGTAGAGGGCCGGTGAAGCTGCGCCAGTACCACGACAAAATGCCAGTGCTGCTGAGTCATGACTAAATTTTGAGGCTTTGCTCGAAGATGAGGCTCCTCCAGGTGACAAAACCACTGATGGCTGTGGAAACACAGCCTGAAAAAGAAGTGAGGAATGCAAAACCATGACAAGACCCCAACAGAGGAGGAGATTACTCTTCCATCCCTGGTTATATCGATACTGCAGCTGGAAGAGGCTGAGATGATGCAGAAGGGGAATCCTGGTCCATCATCTGTGTTAGTGACTAAAACTCCTGTTCACTGCATGGACTTGACTCCAAAATGATAAAGCATTGAAGGATGGGCAGATCGATACATAGAAAAATGGACCTGTCTCAACATTAGATCATGTTCTATGGAAAAATGAACCCTCTCTGCTCTCTGCTTCTCTGCTGATTCACACCATAAACATACAGTGTTCGCACATGACTTAGTTCATCAACCACACCCTGAAGCACATCCTATCTGACCCTGTTTGGCCTGAAACCATTGATCACAGTATTTGCGCTGTGATCATTGATATCACTGATGTGTAACACGCCCAGTTCCACAGTACTGCAGGCTATTTGTTGTGTGACTGCAGCCAGAAAAATTCTTTGGCACTTTCAGGATTTTGAGAGGCAGCTTGGGTCAAAGTAAACTCAGTGGGAGCAGGTGAATAACACAGTCTCATGTTGCACAAAATAAGAATATGTTGTTGGATAGGAATTCATGCATGTCATCTTAGAAAGAGGCTTGAATTGCTGTTAACTTTAGACAATGATCGTCCTGGGACTCTTCCTCTATGGTCAGATAGTGTTTTTAGAAATGACTAATTTACTGTATCTCCGATCTCCCAGCAGAGTTTGTTCTCATTGTTTATTTTCACTGGATTGACAGGAGGGAGTTTCTTAAAAAATGTCACATATCTGCATATAAAAAGGGGCATTTTCATTTTATTTAATCAGTCAGTTCATCAGACACCTTTTCACTGTTAACACACACAAACAGAGAGGGAGGACAAGTCAAGTGTTGTACACAGCAACAATGGAAAGTAAATACAGTAAGTACTTGTACTCAGCTACTGCACTTCAGGACAGTTTTCAGGTACTTGAGTATTACCATTCAATACTACCTTGTACTTCTATGACACTACATTCCAGATATTGTACTTTTGGTCCACTTTATTAATTAACACATTAACGTTACTTCTACATTTAACTTTTAATACTTAACTACGGAGCCCTGAGGGGTCATTGTAGAGGTGTTGCGTTCACTTGCAGTCAGTTTCTTCCCAATCCATAGGAACAGTTAGAGTGCTGATCGGGTATGGCTGCCATTGTGGTTGCAGCCATGACGCTATGGATATGACTGCCGTAGTCACACTGTGACTATTCCGCTCCTAAAATTAACTGTCATATCAGATATGACAGATGTGACCAATACACCACCAGAGGTCAGGAATACAGTAACTTCAGCACAACTGTCATTTCACTGCACACATTCAAGCCCTGCATGTAGTTAATGTCACACCCACATCAACTAATGTGTCACAACCATAATCACACCAACCAAAGCACAGCCATGGCCACAGCCACAATCAGAGCAACAGCCAAAACTGTTTCATGCCATGCCTACAGACATAATCACAGCTACAGTCTGTGAGAATCGGCCTCTGCAGCAGCCACTTATGTACATAATGCTGCTATAAAACTTTAATCGTGAGAGAACACGGAAGATTTTCAGGAAAAAAAACTTTTGCGGGTTCCATAACGTTCAATTTGCTCATTACTGAAGTAAAAATCCAACATTTTGGGAGTTACACTTGTTTCCTTTACCAAGAATTAGATGAGAAAATGTATAGCACTCTCATGTCCCTACAGTAAACATGCAGCTGGTTAGCTTAGCTTAGCTTAGCATAAAAGACCAAAAACAGGAGGAAACAGCTAGCCTCCTAAAAACACTTTAAAATACATTATATCTCATTTGTTGTACAATAAAGTGTAAAAATGCCACTTTGCTGTTTTGCAGAGGGTTATGAACCAGACTACTTCCTGGCCAGGCACTGCAACTTCCTGGAATCTCCACTGGTTGTCTGGAAACTGTTTCTGGCCAAAGAATAGTTCAGCACACAGTTAGCCTCCTGTAAAACCTCCTGCCTCCTTCCTTAAACGAACAGATTAGAGAACATTACAGATGCTGGTAGGGTTTGTTACTTTAAGAGAAAGTCAAGCTAGCTGTTCCACCTTGTTTCCACTCTTTATGCTAAGCTACGCTAACCAACTGCTGGCAGTAACTTGGTATTCACCTTACAGACATGAAAGTGGCATCAGTCTTCCCATCTAAATAAATGTAATCTAACTCTCAGCAAGAAAACGAAAAAGCTTATTTTCCATGTGAAATTTCTCAGTTACAGAGTATTTTTGCATTGTTGTATAGCTATACTTGTATTCAGACAGAGGATCTGAAAACTTCCTTCACCTTTGACATGCACAACAGCACACATAACTGTTAGAGTGTGAGTGCAGGAATCCACCCATCTCTTGATTCAATCTCAACAAAACAAGCAAGCTTACATTTCATTGTTTCTAAACTCAAGCCAAAATGCTCGTGCGGATCTCTTCCTCTTCCCCCATCAGCGCTCACCTAGCCCTCCGTCCTCTCCTCCTGGCAAACCTAAACATTTACAAGCAGGTGTGGATCTGTGAGAAACTTTGACTGAGCGCAGATGGCAGGAAATTCCAGTGAAATGACAGTGGCTCCGTCCAAACCACAAGACAGTGTGAGCAGAGCCCGTGAACCAGATACAGCAGGGCCAGCAGCAGCAGCGGGAGCAGCGCCTATGGACTCGGCTTGGACTCCTCGGCCTGCCAGCGTCTTGAAATAGGAGCAGCTTCACAAGACGCCTGTTAAAACTCTTCTGTGATGCAGTGAGTCTGGTGTGGTGGGTGCTGCTGACTTGTGTCTTTCCAAACAAATTTTGGGTGGTATTTGGTCTGAGAAACCTTGTGAAAATAGATTATGTTTTGCATCTCGTGGTTTTTTATGGCCTACATTTGGTGAGGCATCACTATTTCTGCCAATAGATCAAGTGGGACTATATCAAGCAACACTTTCCAGCTCTTCGTGCAGTGCTCCTCCATATGATGTCAGGGGGGAATTAATTTTACACAACTAACAGACAGGGGTGTAGTAATGAAGGTAATAGTGGAATTAAAGCACCACAATGGGGAGGGCCCTCATCACCAAACAGAACTGTGTTTCTAACAATAACAGACTTGTGTATATATATTTAAATTGTTATTTTTTATGCTCTTATTTTAGTAGATGTGTCATATTTTAGTAGATGTGTCATGCACCAATTTCACCAGAAAAAATTCCTCGTATGTGTAAAAGCATTCTTGGCAATAAAGCTTTTTCTGATTCTGATTCTGATTCTGATTCTCAAAAGGCCTGAAGCTGAAAGTTTGCTTTTATCTGCAATTTATTGGCATGATAGTGTTATTTATATAGCACTATTTTATGTATCTAAAACAACATTAGAGCCGCTCTGAAAGGTGCAAATGGTTTAGTTCACAAAGTCCACTAACAGCTAGCACTGATGCTGGTGACTTTGACGCAATTACATCACAAAAAAAATAATAAAATCAGGCTACCAAATGAGAAAAGACAAAGAGGAGTGAGATAGAAGGCAATAAGAGGGAAAGCGAGTGTTTAATATCGGTACGTAACGTGGCTAATTAGTAGTATTAGTAATACTATTGGCATTAGCTTGCTGATAAATGAAGCAGCATTGTCTTCAGTTTGAGAAACAGCCACATGTAACTGAGGATGACAAGATACTGACGAGATAAGCTCATAAAGTGGCTGCTAAAGGTAATTTAAACAGACTGGGCTGGTGCAGTAACACAGTAATCCTTTCTTATGGTTGGCTTGTGCTCAATCAGAAGTGGTTCCCTCGATGTGTTGTCCGACCTTGTTGGAAATCAAAAAGCCGTTTGCGTGAAAAGCGACAGGAATAGGTGAGTCAAGAATGAGAAAGGGCAACAAGGTTCAAACAGCGGCTCTCTTCTCGCCTCACACGGCATGAAGTGCGAATGTCGGATCGGCGGTTTCAGAAAGTTCCAGAAATCGTCTGACACGGCGCCCCCCTGTCATCCGCTGTCATCGAGCTGTGGGGGGAGGGTGTTTCTGAGCGATTCAACCATCCGACAAGCAGTTCTGAGGAACCATCCTGGCAGCTTCAGCGCGTACAATGGAGATCCTAAAAACTGTGACTGAAACAATGCTCTGACGCCTAAGCGCTGCATGTTGAGAAGAAAACCATCTCAATTGCATTACAAGCACTTCAATACTGATACTTCAATTAACCTACAAACCACAAAAGATGCATGTGTTTACTTGCTGATTTGTGCAGGAGAGACAATGGCTGTATTAAAATGGGGGACGGGGGCCTACTGAGGCACAAACGAGGCCCAGAGTTTTGTGCCAGACCACAGATAGCAATAACTTTTTTCCAAAAGTGAGTGGAAGTTTTGGAGTCATATTGCAAATACATTTGGGATTAGAAGAGCGGGAAAGAAGCCAAGTGAGTTCGGTAAGGGGGGAAAAAAAGCTTATTAAATTACTCAAAATTGAATTAATACTGTGAGCGTACACTTGTTCCAGGTTGGGATTATAACTTGTTACTGCTAAAACAACACTTTTCTGCCTGAGCATCACTGAAAACTCACATTTAAGTTCACACTAGACGTTTCTACCTGTGTTTCCAGCAGGGCCTCTGAAGCCTTTGAATCACTCCTCCTTTTATTTTTTTATTTTTTTGTCCTAAAACTTTGAAATGTAAATTCGTTTTCCTGTGGGAGCGGATGAAACGAGCAAAGCTGTGTGTACGTCTGCTTCACAGATTCTGCGAGGCGTCATTAATCTTGACAGATCTCTTTAATTTAACTGCTATATTTGTTATGCCTGTATGTTAGTTTTAGGTGGCTCCCAGTAATAATATTTAAACTTTATTGCAACAACTCCCTCCACATGCACTATGCTCCTCTTTTTAGTGTACGTGTCCCAACACCAACTCATGTAAAAACAGTACATTTTGTTACTTCTGGCTGTGACTACATGCTCTCTAAGACATATACTTTACATTTGACATAATAATATTCTCATTTAGCACGACTGTTCCTCTTTGTTGCTGGATTTATTTACCAATATGTATGCTACAATATTGTTTATTGCTGCTGTAGTGATTTAATTAAATTCTCCTCTCTCTCGCTGCTGTGTTGCTGCAACTTCAACCTCCCACTGAAGACCTCATAGGAACTGAAAGTAAATTAATTACTAATTGATTGTGTTATTCTTTACAAAAGCCTCATGTCTTCACATCCAGAATGTAAACTTTTTAAGAACAAAAAAGCTTCAAGAAGTAGGATCAAGAGGTTGTCAAACTCAAGGCTAAAGCTAAGGCTAAAGCTAATCATTTGAATCATTATTTTGGCTGTTCAACCCACAATTTTACTATTTTGCTTCACTCTCACTGCTCTCATCAACACAGATTAGCTGTTTTCAGCAAAAAAGCTCTGACAAACCAGCTGTACACTACCATCACCAAACAACAGACAAACACAGTTAGCGACTAGCTTTTGAACATAAAGGTTAAGACCCAGAAGTTTCACTCAACACGTGATGGAAACCAGGCCAGAACTAAACGGGGAGTGAATATCGATCCAGTGACCAGAAACATGAATGCTAAGGTTTTCTGTATCTGCTGGATGTGTAAATAGGTGCAAGAAGTTAGCTGCCATATCAAGCTTATATGGTGCTAATATGTCAGATATTGCTCAACTGTCCCCATGTGGCCAAAAATTGATTAATACTGCTTTAAAATGAAGTAAAAAAAAAAAAAAAATCTCAAAAGCTGAAGCTACAAGGCTTTTATGAGACTTTGACGCTTTTCTTTGAATTGAACAATGAAAGTCAGTATATCAGGCTGAATAAACTACCTGACCAATCAATTAAGCAATCAATGAACTTAAGACAAGTTTTTGCTTAATGTACCTTTTGTTCAACATAACAGGTCCATTTATTTTTCAGACTAACATTTTGCTGTTAATACTTGAATAATAGTTGTTCTACTTTAACTCGTAGTTGCAGTGGTGCTTTAATGAATAAATCTGAGTATTTCTTTCACTGCAGTCCAACACTGAATCAACAAATCACTCAACCAGGAAGATGAAGGGTGCGCCTGCAAATACAATGGAAACCAAATCTAAACCAAAGAATCTAGATACACACACACATTTCTTTTATACATTTGTTTTCCATTGAAGCATTGTGAGAATAACCCCAAGCAAGAATCTGGAGTTTATAATCATCATGTACAGATAAAGTACCCTCCGTGTATTAACTGGAACTTTTATAATCCCACTAATTCACTGGACTGTGCTTAGAAGAAAAGTTCTGGGACTTGAAATAATTTCCCAAGTAAACATGATTTAAAAAGACATTGGCCTGCAGTTAATACACACCAGAAACAATGTTGAAACAGTTACCTCTGATACTCGCTGCGGGTCGTATTACCCAGCTGTGTCACCCTTGGGTGTTGCAAAAGAGCACGCACCTCTAGCCAGCAATAATATTTCTGAACCAAACCAAAATGAGCTCTGCTTGTAGGGCAATCACAGTTAATGTCCGTGAAAGGTATGTAGGGACCGGGCAGCTGAGAAAAACAAGTGACGAACCATTTCATCAGCGCGCTCTGAACACAGGCACCGCTGTCATAAAACAGCAGTCCAAACTAGTTTGAGATCGGATGTGACAAATTCAGACTCCGGGCTGTTTTTTCAAAGACATGGTTACAAATATTTGTGTAAGAGAAAGCAAATTTGTTTCTTGCCTAACACTAATACGTCCCATATGATCAGAGTTTCTCACTGACTTTGAGCCCTTAATTAAATACATTAGGTCATCTTGTTCTACGTAATGTAAACACAAGTATTAAAGGAGTATTAGTAAGTAAGCTATGACTTTAAATGACCGCTGTTGGCCACCAGTGGGAATTGCAGTAATAAGTCGTGTCCATCCAAATATTGCTCAAATTTTAATCACATTTCCAAAAAGTCAACAAAAGAAAGTTTGGCTCAACAGGTATTTCCATCAGCTGGTTTAATGCAAATAGTACGAAGAGGGCGTAACAAGATTACGTCATCAAAGATCCAGCAACTCTGGAAAGTTTCCAACTTTTCCCAACATTTAACTTCCTGATCATTCTCATTCCGGGTTTTGGCACCTCATACCAATGCACAAGGTACCCTTTAGGGTCTGTGAGAGATGCTCCAGGCTTTCCAACTAACTCCAATGTAAACCCTTCCACAACACTATTGTGAGCCAGGTGACTTCAATGAAGTCAATTATTTTAACATGTGTGCATAAATTAACTTACGTAGTAATGACTCGCATCATGTACGTAAGGTCTCATATGTAACGTACTTAACTTATAGCCGATCAGGTTTCTTCTACAAGTGCCGTTTTTCATACTGCTACCATTTGTGTTGTTTTAGTTTTGGGGTTTGTTGGTTAAAGGAATGGGTTGTCCTTTTTTGAATAATTAGCTTCTTGCCAAGAGTTGATACCACTCTCATATCTGTGCCAGGAGGTGATTAGCTTAGCATAGCTTTGCATAAAGACTGGAAGCAGGTGGAAACTGTTAGCTAGCCTGGCTTTGTCCATAGTTCAAACATACAACTAGCAACATTAAAGCTAATTTATCAGGACATTTATTGACAGTCAGATTTTGTAGCTTTAGACAGAGTCAGGCTAGCTGTTTCCCCCTGTTTCCAGTCTTTATGCTAAGCTAACCATCTGCTGGCTGTAGCTTTATATTCGTTCATTCATTCATTAACAATGATGTTACCAGGAAACCAACAACAAATGACCAATAATGATGAATACAAATGCTGGAAGGACGTATAAACTGCTGTTTGCCACAAAATAGTACAGCATGCAATCTTTTATAACACCACCAATTGTCATTTTTATGTTAATGTGTCCAGCTGTTTCCCCCTCTTTCCAACCTTTGTTAAAGCTAACCAACTGCTGGCTGTAGCTTAATATTTACTGGACAGGTGTGAGAGCGGCACAGCGCTCCTAACCTAACCCTCAGCAATTTCCCAAAATGTCAAATTGTTCCTTTGAGCAGAACCATGTTATGCTGATAGAAATAAGGCAAGGAAGTGAGGAAGCTGTATTTGTTTTTCCATCAACCTTTTTTTTATTGATATGCCAACTTTTTCACCTCAGTCATGCATGAAATCACTTTAATGTGCATGAAAGCATGTGGTGGGCCGTTACTGAATGACAGGTCCAACACAGACACTGAGCAAAGGGGCAGTAAATCAGGATGCTGAGTACCGTAGTGTTCGTTTGGCAAAATAATCTCAACTTTTTGGCTGAGCAATTTCCATTCACTGATGAAGATTGTGGGGTTGAAAGCTCCAGAAAATGCTTGCAATTGAACCCCAAGCTCAGATTATTTTCTCAAGATAACAGTTTTAACTAAAAGTCCACTTACTCGCTTGTTTGGGAGCATTTGACCTCATCCCAGCTGATTCAACGAGTGCCTCCAAGGTCAGGACCGAAGTGCAAAACTGGACAAAAGTGTTGCGTCAAAATTTGTGTCCCTTATGAAATGGTGCTTTCTCTAGCAATGTGGCCTCATGTCACCCTTTGTTTTTTAGTCATTTTTGCCACATACGTGCAGTGGCAAATGGACGAAACCCATTCATCCAATCCACTAAAACTGAAATGCTTTTGTTATTTCTTCCCCTGGTGTGAAACCCAGGCGAACATGCGCTGCCAGGGCAAACAAATAGTTTAGGGCGAAACGAATCTTGGCTCACTGCTGTCTCTTGCTTGTAGCACCATGCTCCATCTGAGCACTTGAACAAACAATCTGAGCATCTGGTGAAATAATTGCTGAGTCACTGGTATTGATCAACAACCTGATCAACCTCCCAAAGGCAATACTAGGGTAATTCCTTTTGGAACAGTACAAAGCTTGTTTATTACCACTTTAATAGCCAGATGCATATGAGTAAACAAGGAAAATGATAAAATTAACAGTGATTCGGCGCTCACTGCGCACACCTCTGTGCAATGGGAACACCGGCCGAGGCCTGCGAGTATAAACCATGATTCCCCAGCACAAGCTCCATGCCAGTGATACCATGAGACTAATGATTAAAACAAGCCTCCTCATCTGTTTGACTCTCAGAAAGCCAGATTTCCACCCCCTGCGCAGCACTTTTCATTCCAGCAACATTACATAAATCAGCGGACTGCAGAGGAGTGGAAAGGAAGAGTCCCATAAGTAATAAGAGAGGAAAAAATATCACAGGGAACCGTTTGGGTAAGAGTTTACTACAGTATAGAGCAGTGTATCTATAAATTGCCTTCCTCAAATCCTTGTTGCACAATCAAAACAAGTTCTTGTGTAATCCATGATACAGAGGTAAAATTAGATCTGATTATAACATTTCTTAACAACAGTTTGGAGAGTTGTCCAACTTTTCCTCTCCATCCAGGGAGAATTTTCCTCATTTATCATCTGCTCTTGACAAGTAAGTGGTTGTAAAGCATTACTGCACATCCTGCATCCACCAAACAATAGTTCATGTCTCAGCTGGAGTCACTTTGAGTGCTTACAGGCAGCTGTTAACATTAACAGTGATGTACACTTCTCAGAACTTGTGATTTTTTTTTTTCCATTACTCTCATTGCTAAAAGAAAGCAACGGCAGTTTTAGCAGATTTTTGAGGTGATCTATCTGAACAATGTAAACACAGAACCTGCATTTTCTTCAAACTTACATATAAAACTCAACATAAGTCTCGTGGCAACGTCTCCATAAGTCTTCATTACAACATTTAAGCTTCCAGCTTTTTCATATCTAAAAGGCATTAAAAGCTGAGTGAGGTAACGTTTGCAGCGCTGCTCTTACCGTTTTGCGTCCAGTCATCGCTCACTGCACGCTGGTAGGTGTTTGCCTCGTGCTGGCTGCACGCGGATTGTGCTTCCCACTGTCACAGCGGCGCTCTCTGCACCGCGAGCTCACTGTCTCTGCTGCGCGCGCACACGCCTGCTCTGACATGCTTTCTTTTTTTTCTTTTTTTTTTCTTTCTTTCTTTTTTTTTTTTTTATTGTCTTAATGAACAGAACATGTGATGCAGATAATTAAATCCACTCAGGGGAAGTATCTGCAGTAATTAGTGGAGCTTTTATTAGTATATGCTAACGAACTGCACATATGCATTTTAAGCCTGCTTTAATTTTCCGACTTAAATTCATTCATGATGACCTTATCCCCACTTTATTCTGTTATTGTCACTTATGCTGTGATGTTTTCTAAAAGTATTCCACTAATATTTTTAGTTCCACTTGTACAGTGAATAACTTTCTATAAAGGATCTTCACTTTGTAACTATAATGAGCCAAAAGTCTGTATTGATTTGATTTGTCAGTGATTTGCGAGTCAGTCATTAATAAGCACAGCTTCTGGGTTGCCAGATTGTGGCTTGGGTTTATCTTCCTCTTGTGTCACACTAGCTTTGTCTTTTCAGCTCTTTAGTTCCTCATATAAACTCTAATCTGGCAAAAACAAAAAAAACAAAAAAAAAAAACACAACTGTTTATTAACAATCACAACCACAGATTAGCTTCACTGAACCTTTTATTATTGAATAACATCAATATTATGGATGACTTGCTCACTTTCAGTGTTGCTTTTTGACCCTTACTAACAATTTATGATTGCAAATTTAATGGTTAATTACCTTTTAGTAAAAAAAAATATAAATGCAAATTTGATGGCTTATCAGAAAGTGAAAAAAAAAATAAATAAAAAATAAAAAAAACTCAATTACTCAACAGCCAGAGAAAATCTTCACAACCTGGTAACACAAAAGTGTTTGTTACAAATGTCTGCTCTATTAAGCATTAGTCTGTGATTTATTAAAGATCCAAATGTTTCAAGACACATAAAAATACTGTGCTGTAAAAGTGATTTGTGACTCGATTGTTTTCTTTTAAGAGCAACGTTCAAAATTCTTAAATCTTCCTCTCCCTCATTGAAAAACCTTGAATCTATGAATATGCAAATATTTTTCATTTCAAAAGTTTAACAGCTGGACTCAAGATGTTTTCTACTTCACTGAAAGATCCACTTAGTGTGCTGGAGTCTTCAGGTTTCCACATCACACTTGTGTAAGTTGCACACTGGACCATAATTGGCCTCCAAACGAGTTGTAATGACGCAAAATCCTGCTTGTATTTCACATGTTAAACTCAGATTTAAGATGAGTGCAGAGAAACTTTCCCTCTTCGGCAGATGGACGTGAACAGACGGCGTCAGACTCACAGTGAGGCTCAAACATACGAGTGAAGAAACAACAAGTGAAACACGAGTGAATTTAGAGCAAATGACAACAGATTTTTAATGCTTGTGATTAGTTCAACCTTTCTGACATCATATTGTATCTTTGATCTCCTTCTGTACAAACTGTGTCCATTAATCTCTTTAATGGCCTTTTTTTAATGGCACTACAGTAATTTTCCTGATGTCTTTGTCTTAAAATAGAGGTCACACTGTGGCATGTGTGTATGCAAAATCACTGCATGCATCAAGCCAATACAGTATAATATAATGTACTGTAGCTGCTTGTCCCTTATGGTTTACTAATAATCCTATATGATAACTGACAGTTTCTTTAATACTTAATAGTGAGTCCACATGTGTGCCATTGCACTTTATGGTGGCCTGTTTCTATTTACAGTGGAAACCCTGTAATACACAGTGTGTTTGTGGCGCTCAGTATAAACTTTGACATATTCTGGTTTTTGTCTTGCAGAATTTCTTCTGAAATGTCTTTTATCATCAGCTCTGTATAATGTATGCTGGCCTAAAAATTAATGCTTAATATTAGCCTTGTTACATCCAGAAAGTGAACTCCCCGTCCCTCCCACATTTGTACCGACACATCAAAACTTGGACATACTGTAAGACAGCCTGTCAAACATCTGGGCCCTTCTTCGCACTGTTAAGATTGACATAAATACACAAAGGAGGCAAACAAGCAGAGAAACCTTTTATCTGTATATCTGATTACACAGTAAAACTGCAAGTTTGAGTTGTATTTCTGATTCCTGAGATGATGCACGGAGCTGTAAACAAGTCCTTTGGGACGGCACTCAAAACAAAACCAGATGGGTGAAAACAATTCACAAAAGAACATATTCTCCATGAAAAATTGGAACATTGTCGAGGTTTCATCTGCTAACTCGATACAGAAAACAGCTGGTGTTGGTCTCGTTTGCTTGCCATCCTTTCTTTGTCTGCCTCTCTTCATCCTCAGGTGCAATAAAGCCGTACAGAAATATTAACAGGCCTCTTTCACAGCAGACGTTTTGACTTGTCATAGCAGGAAAAACGCAGGTGTTATTAATAACGTTACCAATGGCTCTGTTCTATTCAAGGTCCCAGCAAGTCATGACAGTGTGACAACGAGGCAGCATGAACAACAACAGGCCCCCGAAACTGCAGCTGACACATGGAATTCAGCCATGGTTCGTTTTATTATTTACACCTGTTTACAGTGACATGTCAAGATGTCTTCCATGAAAAAAAGGTCATTATCGAGCATAAAAGTGATTTGAGGCTTTTGCATCCCATCTCATTTCATCAAATTAACTCCAAACACGTTACTGGAAATGACATGCTGATGATGCAAATGAGACCAATTTGGAGAATAAAATGAATCCCACATTTTACATGAGCTCTGTCCAATGTTTTTAATATAAAGCTTTCTCTGAATAAAGCCTTTGTCTAATATAAACTTGCAGCCCTTTTGACTTTATCATAACACTGTGGTTCCCGACGGGGTAAATCTGAGGGGGTCACAACAAGCTAGGAAATAAGAACATCTTTACGATACACAGATGATCTCCATATTTTACTTTTTCAAATATTGCCAATTTTACTGTGAAATTTCGAATAGGTTTACTTCTACACGCCTCTATATGTGTAGGGAACTTCATCTCTTGCGTGGCTTCTTGAGAAACTCAATGCAACTAAATCAACATTTGTATTACATGTGTGCTTTTCCGTCCATGACAAGACAAAATGTGTGCTGTGAACCGGTACACTAGATGTCCTCAGCGAGTTTCCAGCCTCTGAGGATCACCTTTCTTTCTTATATGTACATACATACAGGTGTTTTCAATTATTCTGGCTATTAGACTTCTGCTCAGGTTGAAATTAGGTGAGCTATCAAACTAAATGTACCACTAATGACAGAGGTGTAAGTCATTGCACCTTAATAACTTCCAGGAGAGTGAAGCAGCACTGTGAGGAGGTCTAATCAGGGAAAAATAAATGAAAACACCAGTGCTGGGGTACCATCACAGTGTGGAGGCTTTGACAGAGTTTTAAATGTCTTGCAAAACTTTATTCTTATGAAACCTCTTATCTGCCTTCAGAGATTTTTTGTGATTGCACATGAAGAAGCTAAAACAGGACATTCACTTCATGGGCTGTACCACGAGCTGCAGTCAAACCAGAATCCCACATGCTCTGAGTATGTACAAGAATCAGTAATAACTTAATTAAAGTAATTAATTGTATTTATTAATCTAAGTGGGGCATAATCCTCCATTCTGATCTTAATTACTGTATGTGGGATATTTTGTGTGGGGTTGTGTCATCAGTTTGTCAAACCACTCACTTTACTTTTAGAAATGTGTAAGCTTTAAAAAATGTCTCGTTCACGGTCTCCTTTCATTCATTTTCCTAACAGCAGTGCCACCTCCTGGTTGACTGTGGCATTACACCACCGAGCTGACGCGTTTCCAAAAGTACAATCTTTAATATCGATGTGTATTAAAACAAAATGGCTGTAGAACGCTTTTGGAGATAAATGGGACACAAATATTGCAATCGACCATTGTTGCCACACTATTGCCAAATTATTTCATACGATCAGATTTTCTATAACCCGCATTTAAATAATTAATTAAATGTCTTCGCTGTGCCTGTTTGTTTAATTCAATGCTCACACGGCTTTTATACCTGTGCATGTAACTGGCATCAAACTTGTATTGAAATAAAGCAAAGATTCGGGGTTATTGGGTGGTGGGGTTGTCAGTGAAAGCAACTCACCAAAAGGGAGAAAAAACTGTTAATGAATCACAGCTGCAGATGAGACTCATTAAAGGCTGATTGACAATGAGCTGCACCTTACGTCAGGTAGGCTGTTAAAAAAATAAAGGTTTGATCACGAAATCAAGAAATGTTTTGTATTTTGGCCTAAATCTCTTTTAAGTGGATGCGTCATGATACCATATTTCAAGTAGCACCAGTTCGTTGCCCTATAGCGCTGTGTATATTAAGAGAAATGCAGGTACAATATGAAGGTACTGCAGGTATTACATACAGTACATCGAGTACACAGGGTTTTCTACTATCTTCTATATACTGTAGATCGACAGTTGTAATATTTTTTTCCTGCCAAGAGACCTAAAACCATTACAGAAAAATGTTTGTGATTTAGGGCTCACACGATTTATGAATGTAACGCACATTTCCGTTTGCTTGATCACAAATTAAGACAAAACAAAACATTTGGAGGCTTTGATTTGGAGGCTGGACGGACAGATTTGAAAAGACAACAGGTGAATATGTTTTAATTAACAGATCACACCGGGAATTGCGGTGATCTTTATGGAATGTCTCAGTCACCGACACCGCCCCCTCGGGCTGCGTTCTAATCAAAAACCAGCATCACTGTGCTGTACTGCGCCATCTCATTACGTTAGCTCGCTGGCTAGAAGAAAGCTAGCTCGCTGCTCAGGGGGTGACTCGCTTGTGCTCAAAAGGGACGACCTAACTAACAATTTGACAGATTTTGCCGAAAGCAAGACATTTTACTCGTAAAGGTCGTGGTGAGTATTTTGTTCCCAGACATTTTTTTCATTTTTCCTTCCTTTTTCTTTTGTTTTTGGATTTTTTTCAACGATGCTTTTTCTATTTTGCCAGTGGACAGAACGTAATGTGCTGGCTAGCGAGGTAGCTAGCTTAGCTAACTTGGAGACGCTCATCCCCCTCAAAAACACGAACGCTGGGTGTGGTTTTTAGAAACACGACGCTTTGGATGCATCTTAGTTACAGTTTCATCCCCTTTTTGCAAGTTTGTATAGCTTTGTTTTTGTAGCGTTTATTGTGAAGACTTCTTTGACGGGACTGATTTGTTTTTGGCACGCTTCTCAGCCAGCCCACCAGCTAAGTTAGCGCTAGCTAACGTCGTCAGAGGCTCTTTTGGTTTTATAGTCGCAGCTTCATCCTGATCCTTTATGGTTTACAGATTATCGACAACAAATTTACCAGAATTTTGCAGGTTTTGGTTTTTGCAAGCGGAGGATCTGGTCTGATTGCAGTGTATTTTTTTGTGCTTTACAATTGGTGGTTGGCCTGCGTTAGCCATGCTAGCCGGCTTTGAGCCGCCGAAGCTAGCGCAGGGCCTGTGTTTCACACTAAAGCCTGGTGGTGGCGCTGTCGGTGTTCCAGGCGGGTGTGGTGTGGATGTTTTAGGTAATTTTTGATAATCCCCAGGCTTGGCCCCTCTGCCTCATGCTGCTCTGTTTGTTTTTTGTGGAGTAGATTTTTCCCGTGTTTTTTCTTCCCCTGATGAAGAGTGATTTTTCTGATTTTGGAAGCTTTGGACTGCCAGTGGCCTCAGTTTTGTTACATAACGTGTCAATTACACATTTTATTAATTAAACGTTTATCAATCTGAAAGAGTATTATGGCTGTTTATGTGTATCAAAATCAACCCACGCCTTCACATTCACTCCTAGGCTGCAGGTACACCCATAAGACCCATTTAGTCTTTTCCATTAGAGGCAGGCCAGTGAATAAAAGTGCTTACATTAAATGGAAAATACTTAGAAATTCAAAACACATCACAGTAAGGGACTGCATGTACAGGACACTAAATGCTGGTGCTATAACATGTATAAAATAATTCTGTTTTCCATCATGTATCACAAGGAGTGCAAATATTGAGGTCTCTTACTTAAAACTCAAGTTTTGTATTACTTTTATTGGGCTACTAACAGTAATAATTGTCATATGCAATATCCAGGTTTGAATTATTCATATATAAGAAGTCAGTAGTTCCTAACCTGTTTAACACGTCACTCCAAACTGATATTCCTCCTTGCTTAAACAGTGTCTAATAACTGGGACTGCTTATGATTAGACTCTAAATTGTGGATTGGCAAAAGTCTGCAAAATTTGGTAACCCTGCTTATGTAGTCATACTAGTCAAGCCACTAGTTGATTGTAAAATTTGACAATGTCTGTAATCAACATTTGCTTTTAGTTGTGTTTAAGCAACAAACCATTGATAAGTTCACATGAGTTTATCAAGGTTACAAGAGACATGAAGGATTTTTACTTCGGTGTCCTTTTTAGGAGGCTTGTGGTTCAATGTGATCCTCTGCTGACATTACACTGTAAAAGGGCTTGAACTACACTGATTAAACAGTACAAACTAACATATACAACCATGTTTGTTGAGGGCATAAGCATGTGAATGAACTCGGGGCCCATCCAGTGTACTTTTCTGCTCAGTGATACGAGTGTAATGGTTTGTCACTTAGGTTTAGATTTGTTTCTCTAAAGCTTGGATATGTATTCTCATGTCTCACAGGTTATGCTTAATAGCAACAGATTTTGCACTTGCACATGCATTTGGGCCCGGCTGCAGTTCCAAAGTGGTTAGTTGTAATGGGATAGTCTTGGAGACGCACCTTTTTTTTTCTTGCCTTCTTTCTGTTAAGAGCTGTGTTACTGTGTTTGCCTCATTCCTGACTCCTGTACACACCCCATCCAGGTAAGCCTTGGTACAAGATAACCCTGCTCAGCTTGACTGAGGTGTGTTTTCTGTCACCTCAGTATAAATCGCGAGGGGCGAAGGTGAAGGTCGAGACACCAGCCCAAACTGATCCCAGCCCACAGTGTCAAACATCAGACAGACGACAGCCCTGCACACAGACGCTATGGAGTGAGTGATGAATGTTCGACCCCCTGTCAGCCAGGGGGCGTTACTGTTGATGCCACTGCTGTTATCATGTTTGCTGCATCGGGGCTCACTGGCCATCTCCAAATTCACACAAGACTCTGGGCTTCACTGAGAACACACCCTCCCTTGTGTCTGTTGGAGTAATTGTGATATATCCTGTTTTTTGGATATGCAGAGTTGGAATGATCACGCACTCACACACAAATCCTTTGTTCTGTGAGAAATGCAGTATAATGATAAAGAGCATGATCCAAGACCAGATAACTAGTCATAACATTGTTGTGTAGCTCAGAAGGTGTCTGCTGCTTGACAGCTAAGTGATTGTTTTCTGGACATGTCTGACTGCAGCTGTGAAATGATCAATAGCTGTTTCTGTTTCATCATGTTCACCTGACTTATCCCCAGAAACAAAGCACCCCCTAATTTAATACTATGAGCACCAGCAGTCAGCCCAAAGTTCAGTGAATGAATATCAAGTTAAAATGCTGATTTCTTTTGAGGGTATCACCCACCTCTAAACCCCTGAACTCATCAAACTCTAAACAGTCGATCCCTCCTCACAGCTTTGCAAAATGCAGACGTTTCTGGCACCTTCAAGAGGTTCCAGGTCCTGTTTCTGTCACTCAGGTGGAGGTGAAGGATGCATGCTGCACCATGCAGCTTCATGTGTCAGTGAATCGATATGTGTTGTTCCTAACAGTAACACGTGAGCTTTAAACATGCCACTGTTTTGAAAGTCCTTGAAAGTTTGTAGATCTGGAGCACAAACAGCACACTTCAAAGTTTGGAAAATGAATTGGTTGCCTCGGAAGGGTGCGACTTGTAGCTCAGTTCACCAGTTTGCCTTTTGTTTGTCCTTCAGACGTGTAAACACCCTGTGGAAAGCACTGCTGGCGGTTATTTGTGTCGATACAGTTGTAATATACGGGATTTAGCTTCAGCAGGCCATTACGAAAGCGGTGACACCTCTGTGGTTTCTTATTCCAACTAGAATTATATGTTGCCCTCATGGAGTCTTTCAAGTCGGCTTTAATGGGCCATTTCAGAGTGCTTTGAATATAATCTCCAGTGGCATACTGGAACCCATTTAACCTCACTATATTTAACATGCTGCAGTATAACACTATGTGGTTTGAAAGCTCCATAGTAGACACTTGAACAGCAGAACCACACTTGATATACTGGAATACCTAAAGCAGATATAATGACGTTAAGGACTGCGAGATTTCAAGGTTTGTCTGCTACTGTTGCCTTTTAGTGAATGCAGCAAGCACCTGTATTTTGTTAAGGACCAAAATGCTTAATTCAGTGAGCAAGGCTCATTTTGGCCCCAGTCCTGTGATCTCACATATACTGTCTGGTCAGTATGTGTTTGTGTGGATGCTTATTATGCTTGATTTGTGCAAGCAAGTGATGCCGAATGTGAAATTAATGTTCCAATTTTTTTTTCTATCATTCACTGTTATTTTTATACTGAGGGAATGGGCGGTCATTGAAAAATAAAATGCCGCTTCACATGCTGCTCGTACATTTTATGAAAGTCCAGGCTGATGACAGTTCCTCAGTAATTTTAAAGCCTTATTTAGGACTGGTTTGACCCACCTCCTGTTGATACAAACAGGGTAAATGGCTCCATGTCACGGCGTCCTGCAGTTTTTGTCGTCAGCACTTGTCTATTTTTGATTTAAAACATTTTAACCCCCCAGGAAAGCCTGCTGACGTCCACTGCAGTCCTGACTGCAGGCACCACAGCAGGGAGACGGCAGTGTGTGACCCAGCGGCAGCAGGAGTAGTTCAGTGGGGTGAACATTAACTCCTCTGCCACTAAATCTGGGACTTGTGTGTCTGTGTGTTTTCCTGCTAGTCGTTCACCCACCACCTCCAGCCTCATGGCCAGCAGCAACGTCACCAACAGGACCGACCCGCGCTCCCTCAACTCTCGGGTCTTCATCGGCAACCTCAACACCCTGCTGGTCACCAAAGCAGATGTGGAGGCCATCTTCTCCAAGTACGGCAAGATCGTAGGCTGCTCTGTCCACAAGGGCTACGCCTTCGTTCAGTACGCCAACGAGAGGAACGCCCGGTCTGCTGTTAACGGGGAGGACGGCAGGATGATTGTCGGACAAGTACTTGGTACGGAGTCAGTTTCTTTACTTTTTACTTAAATCTTCTGTGAAAGGTTGCATATGTTTAATAGATGCTAACAGTTAGCTAGAGCAGTGTTTGCATGCTGGAGGTTTTAGGTTTCAACACACTTTGTTGTAAGTTGCATTTTGGATAATTAGGGAGTTTTGATGCCTCAAAATCCTGCTTGAGAAAAATGAAAAAAAGCTTCCTTAAAACCTGAACATTAAAGTGAGTGGATCTGAAGTCCTGTCGTTGATCTGTGACACATTTTTCTCAGACATCAACCTGGCTGGAGAACCCAAACCTCACAGGTCAAAAACCACCAAACGCTCCGCTGGAGACATGTACAGGTCAGTCACCCTTCCGTGAACTGTCACAGCTCTCACACTTCTGAAGAAAAACATCATAAGAGAGCATGGTGAAAAGAAATAGAAAACATCCAGGAAGTAAACCAGAAAAGTCATAATCTGAACTTTCACCTGACACGAGAAGACAGACGTTTGGAAAGAACTGACATATTTCCTCACACAGACTCTTTTCATTCTTCTTCCTGAACAGCAGTTCCTCGTTTGACCTCGACTACGACTTTCAGAGAGATTATTACGACAGGTGAGTGAAATGTTTGTCTCTCAGCTTGAAGAAAGGGACAGATCGCCTTGTTGTCTGTCACTCATCAGTCAGTGTCCTCTCTATGTCCTCACTGAATAACTGTCCATGTTGACCACAGCTGGAAAGACACAGAATCGTTCAGTCTAGTCCAGAGTCTGTTCATTACATTGTTCTGTGTTTGATACCAGAATGTACTCGTACCCGTCCCGCGTCCCCGCTCCACCTCCCCCCTTGTCGCGGGCCGTGATCCCGTCCAAGCGTCCGAGAGTCAGCCTGAGTGGAGGAAGCAGCCGGCGAACCAAGAGCAGCTTCTCCTCTTCCTCCAAGAGCAGTCAGAGGACTTCCTCGTCCAGAACAAGTACGTGTGGCTTTATCGAGCAGCAAAACCTAAGAGAGTGCTGCACGCTGTCTTTTTACATGTGAGGAAGTGGTTTTGAGTAATGAAGTGGTCAAAACAGTCAAAGAATGAAAATCCAGTACAGCTATATGCACATGAGATTCCTGTCAGATGTCCCCATTTCAGTCTTTTGTCCACAGTTGTGATCCTTTGAAATCCAGATTATATTTCACTCCCAGTCAGTCAAACGGTTTCTCCCATTTCTGCAGAAAAAGATGACCACCCAGATGTCTTTGTAACGCTGGTTCTCGCTCCCTTTTCTCTGCAGTGAAAGTGGACGAGCTGCAGACCATCAAGCGGGAGTTGACCCAAATCAAAAGCAAAGTGGACGACCTGCTGGAGAGCCTGGAGCGTATGGAGAAGGACCACAGCAAGAAGTCAGGTACGGGGACGTGGTGTGTTGTAATGGGCCTGTAGAGTGTCTGAGCCCTGATGGAGAGGAGATGGTTTAAATTAACACCTACAGAGAAAGAACTCACAGCTGCACAGTCGTGTTTTAAAAATGTAATCCAGTCAAATGGTCTGAAACGACCGCAGTTTCTCTGCATTCTTCTTACAACCTCATTTATTATTTCCTAAGTCCTAAATATGCCTCCATGTTGGCAGAAGCTAAGAGTATAAAAACGGAGCCAGGCGAGGTGACTTCACCTCCGCACCCAAGCAACAAGAAGGACGAGGGCATGAAGAGAGACCGGGAGAGCCAGGAGATGAACGACTCGGACGAGGACGACGATGAGGAAGAGGAGGAGGGAGACCTGCTGGAGGAGGAAGAGGTGAGACTGAACAAAGGTTTACTGTGACCAGGGCTGCACAAAGCAGGGATGCTCACACCTCCAGTCAGGATACCTGTCGATGCAGTTAGATCCCAGTTTTCTTCTTTTACCCCAAATACACTGAATACTTCAATACATGCAGCTCATTGGATCGTTTATTGAATGAGAGACACAGCTGATGTTGTGACGGAGTGAATTTAACTGATAACAGAAAGGAATTGTTGGGGAATTTTATTTTTAATCCTCAAATATCGAGATCTGTATCCACCTCAGACATCTAGTGTCAGTCAGGTGCTGAAGCTGCTGAAGGCAAAAATCATGAGCTGCAGCTCTACAACAGTTGCACGCCAGTATGTATGTGTAATCCTGAAGGTAATCTCTTTTGAAAACTTTGAGCTTTTGCTCTAAAGATGAATCTATTCCAGCCTGGAAGTTACCGTCTGATGGATGCATGTTTAAATAGTTTCTTTCCATTCTGATCTGCTGCTGTTGTCACATGCTCTCAAGCTGATCACGTTTCATTGTTGCATCATCTTCTCGCTCCTACAAACGTGCTTTGTCAAACTGCAGGTGAAGAGTCAGGAGAGGGGGGACGAAGAGGATGAGGAAGAGGACGAGGAGGAGGAGGAAGGAGAGCACGTGGAAGGTGACGATGACGGCGACAGTGTCAACGGCGAAGAGGACTCGTAGACACGGGCTCCGCCGGCGCATGCAGCGTACACGCAGCTTCCAGTAGGAACTCGGACTCTGATTTGACACTCACGTTGTAGATCCAAAAAAGCAAACACGTGCACACACACACACACACACACACACACACGAGCATGGTGCACACACACTCTGTCGGTCCATCGTCCCTAACGCCGTTTCTCTTTCTTTTGGCCAGTTGTCCAGTATCACTGTAACAGGAATAACTAGCTGTAGGTTTTGGTTTGTGTTTTTACTGCGTCATAACTCGTCTTCAGGAGAAGGCAGAAACATGGACTGTTAATGTTCTCAGAGACGACAGCTCGACGGACATGTCTTAACGCGAGGACGGAAGTTCAGCTACAAAAGACTGTTTTTAGGTTCAATGTGTTTGTTTTCCTCATCGGTGAGTTTGTTTGACCTTGTGTGTCTGTATGTTAATGTCAGTTTTTTATACTATTTAGTTTCAGTTCAACTGTAAAGGAATAAATTGCAATAAAATATTAAAATGGAAAGCGCTTCTGTGTCTTTTCCACAAACTGCGTTGATGATTTCTGGGGCGAAATGTGGACTTTTCATTTCCTTCATTTGATGCTTCAAAGCTTACAGGAAAACCAGTTTATCAAAACTTGGAATTTGACACTTCAGCCGCTTGTCTTATCTGGATTTGTCCTGTCAGCGTTGTTCCTGTATCATAACATTTAGACAACAAAGCTTTGAGTCAGAAACTTCATGGGTCAGTTACAAAAATGGTCCTGGAGCAACATTAATTATGATGTAGGACCAACACCAACACAGCGATATCAGACCCTAACCACTGGTTCTGAAAGTTAGAGTGCTGTAATAAGTTCTTGAGTTCTCTGTATCTGCATATCACCACAAACTTAAATGGTTTAAACAAGCTCAAGTGGTCCGACAGGTTGTAAGCAGGCCTGCGGGCTAGCTACGTTATTAGAGGAGAAAACAGGCAAATGGTAAGATCGCATCTGTTGTAAACATCCATCGACACAAACAAGTAAACCATAGTTTCAATTTTATTAGAACTTTAGATTATGTGGACCTTTTTAGCTGTCCATTCAATATTTTACAGTCACAGTACATTCACACGTAAGTACTAAAACACAATAAACTCCCTGGCTGGTCTTCCCTGGAAGGATTTTGGCTGGCTGTCACAGCTCAAACTAGTTCCACCAAAGCCTTTAAATTTGCAGAAAGTGCTTATGGCGCCAGATGAGCAGGAGGAGGATACGTTTACACAAGTGCTAAACTTGAATTACGACACCTTTTCTTAAGTCCTGCGCAGAAAATGAAAGAATTATTTCGTTACTTCAACCACAAGAAGTGTTTGCAAGTAAAATGAATATCATTAACTTTTAGCTGGAGCCTCAGCTCAAAGTACATCTCAGGTACAAACAGTGCAAAATATACTTTAAACACGTCTTAAGTTCAGTAAAAACATTTTATACAGTGTGCTGACACCCGTAAATCCAGCACGTCGGCCGTCTCCATTGCATCCAACTGGGCGCAACTTCCTCCCGGACCTTTAGGCCGTCATGACGGACAGCGTGAGGACACTCAGCAGCAGCAGCACAGCTGGCGGGGACAAAGAGACAAAAGGCTTTATCAGAAAACGTTTGTTCGTTAAGCTCCTGTGTTTGTTCTTAAATGGCGTGGTCGCTCAGTGCAGTGATGGCTGCAGTCGTTTTTTTTTTTCTGGTATCAAGCTTTTACTTGTCCAGGTTTTGAGACATGTCTCCACGCCTCCACTACAGAAGCTCAACAGTCACACCTCTTTCCAAACACAATGTCCCCGGTACTCTGAATAATCCTCATTATGCAGAGGACTTCACACATTGTTTCTTGACAGACATGCTCCTCGTGATTTTTTTTAAATAATATTTTGCAAAACCTCCAGAACAGCTAACAAACGAATCCTGAGGTGAGGTTGTTTCAGTTGAGCGAAAGGCTCTTTTGGTTACGCACGGTCCATTTTTTACCATAATTAGTACCAAATTACACTGTTTTATCAAAGGAACTTTGCTCTGAATTTACATATCGATAGAATAAAATTAAATGTCATTTCTTTGCTCTTATGGCTGAGGTTCTTGAAGCCGTATGCTTTAATTGATCAACCTGATTTTGTTCCTTCATAACAGTCAAACTGTTTGTGCGCATATAAGTGTATTATATGTACTGTTATACTGCAGTTGAATTCATAGAGACGTGGACTGCCCTCAGATCTTTCAGACCTTCTGGACTAGAGCGTCAGTCCAGACTGGCGTGCTGATGTAAAATGGCGGTGTGATGTTTACCGTGAGGGTGGACAGCTCCATTGGATCCTGATGTAGTGTTGCTGGTGGTCATGGTGACATTGGGCGCAGGTGTGGTGGCGATGTTGCTGGCCGGGTTGGCGAGGTTGAGAGAACCGCTGTCCAGTGAGATGGTGAAGGGGCCGATAGTGTCTGAAGGATGACATGAGAGGACAGAGGGGGAGGTCAGATGTGTCCTCACTGACGGGAGTGTGGATGTACAGCTCAAAATCACAATAACATGCATTAAATTCACTTCATTTACAGCTGAAATGTAACGTAAATCAACATCAGTTTCCAAATTCACCCCGTTTTTGATGAAGGCAGACCATCCCCAAACTGGGATGGGTGTAAAAATAGTTAAAGAAAGTTATTTTATTTTGACTGAAGTGTACATATTGTCTGAACCTGTATACATTTCAAATTATTTCACATTCATTGATTAGAGGCTAGCTGCTATATCTCTATCCAACTATGTTAGCTAGCGCCTAGCATGATACTTAGCAGTTAGCTGGGCTAGTGTCAAAGTTACACAGAAGCACTTGGAAGTCATTATAAAGTACTTAGTTTAGGTTTAATTTTGTATGCTCAAAATTTTAAGTTTATCCAAAACTGATGAACCACTGATGAATATTAACAGTTTTTTTTTCTTTAGTATATGTTGCCTTCTATGCTACCTGCTAGCATGATAAGTTAGCTAATTGGGTCCGTGTCAAAACCACACACTAGCGCTTCATGGTCATTATAAAGGTGACCTTTCTCTTGAAGATCTGTGCTGATATTATTGGTTGATTGTAATTTATGCCACTAGGTGAAAACTTAAACATCTAAGTATTTTCACCAGTAATTTGGTGTAAAATATGTGTGTATTGATGTTGAAAAACATAAAGTAATCAGATATAATTAAAGTTGTTTTTCCATTTCTGATCAGATTGTGCTCTGTGGACACACGCCAATGCTTTTGTGCATTAAATTCATACTTCATGTAATAACACACAGGATGCTCAGCCATGCATGATCAACAACAACAAATGTTGTCTCCGTGGGGAAATTATGTTGTGAATCAAAGTGATATTATGTACAGTGTGTGTTCATGTGTGTCCACTCACCCCCATCAATACTTCCATTCCCGAGGAGGACGGTGAAAGTGGTAACACGGCTCGACCTGGCGTTGGTGGCGTTCACCTCCGGGATGTTGAACTCACACTGGATCACGTTGTTTTTCACCAAGCCTCGGATTTCTGTCACCGTCTGAAGATGTAACGTGACATAGAATAAAAGATGGTAAATACTGTATATTATATATTCCTTGCGCATGAAGAATGGAACACATTTTCTATCCCTCTGTGTAACAGTAAATTTGAGGCCTCGCCTTTTCCGTCGGGGTGAGTTCACTGTCACTGTTGTTTCTCTGCATTGTCTGGAAGAAAAACGTCCCATTGTCCGAGCTGTTTTGAGCACAGATGAAAAGCATGGCGGTGCCCTGAGGACAGAATTAGCGGTGAAAGGATGAGATGGCTGCCTTGAAGTGAAGACAATAACAAATTCCAGTGTTATACAAGTGTCTTTGTTAAGGCTGGAAATAAGTCAATAAAGTGATGAAATAGTCATGACAATAGTTAAGTTTCCTGCACTTCTTGTTCCCAGTATGATCACCTGTTCCGATATTTGAAGCCATTGTGTACAATATTGTTTTTTTTGTTTTGTTTTGTTTTTTTTACTTCTGCTTCCTGGTTGGCATGTGTTTTACGTCCCTGTATGTTCATGACGAGGTCTCACATGGCTCTGGAAAGTATTTCGCATTGCACTTACACATCATACGACAACGCCTTTGTTAAGCAGATATGCAGCGGTGCAGAATGTTTTCATGGTCTCGAGGAGCAAAAATTCTTGACTTTAAATAACATGAAAAATGAAGTTAATTAAATGAATTAACCATGTAGCATCTTATATTTTGAGCATTTTAATACATCTTGTTTAGTCCAAGGGATGTTAACAATTTCTAAATACATTTTTTTTAACAAGAAAAAAAATCTTCCGAGCGGTCCCAGAACGCAACACGCGGAGCAATGCATCATGGCGTCTTTCAACAAAACGTAAACAGGTGAGGAGTGTCGCGCTTTCAAAGAGAAATGTACAAACGCTTCTGTTGTTGTTGGTGAACTAAAAGACAAACCAGTGAGGTCTAAGCTAGTTTGTGGGGACAGTCTTAAAAAAAGGCCAATCTCATCCGTCATTACTGCTACAAATATGCTAAACTGGATGAGCTACAAGGACAAACGCGCTGGGATGAAGCTAATGCTCTTCTGCAGAGTTTGGATCCCCGACAAGCAGCTTTCACAAGACCGCAATCCCACAGAGACACTGCTGAGCAGGTTTTGCCTCGCCGAAGAGAAGACCCTCCGGCCATGACAGAGGTTAGTGATTATGTGTTCAATAATTCAGTATTCCCTGGGCCGTCGCTGTTACCTAATTGCTCTTTTATCTAAAAAGGCACCTAATGAGCTCCATTTTCTTTTGTCTGGTATATTTTGGGTAGCTAATGCTAATGTGTTAGCCTTGGACATGTAAAGAAGCATTGTTGAATGTTGCCAGTTGGTCATTATTATTTACTTTGTTGTTGTAATATTACTTTGGCATAGTTATGTGAACCATTCTGCTTTATGACCCACATTTCACATCGATTCATCAAACAGACTAGCTGCTAACGTTGTGTCTTGCTAGCATGGTAAGTTCGTTAGCTTTAAGTGGGTCACAACTTTACATAAGCGCTTGGAGGTTATCATGAGGTTGCTCTACCTCAGTGTGGTTTTAAATGTGCAAACTTATGATAATATGTCAACTTTATCAGACATGTCAGCACCAGTGTTTTTCCAACTTGTGTGATTATTGCTAGCTCGCTAGCTTTACTAGCTAGTTGGACAGTTGCTATCGATGACAGTTGCAGGTCTGTGAATGTTTTGTTGTTGCCAAACATGGAGGAAAATGTTATTTCATACTGTCTCATATCAGGACCTGAAGCAGAGAGATGAAGCCTTCTTTTCCCCAAAATAAAAATATAGCCTTCAGTATTGTTCAGTGAGGAAGAGGCAGTCCTTATCTGCTCAATACATAACATATCAAGTTCATAAATGTCGCATGGCCAGGTTTTATTAACAGCAGTTTGTGATGAACTCCGTCAATAAAATAGGAAGTTCATTTGCTTTTTATCTGAGCTTTTATACCTTAACAGTTGGGCATTATATAGTATTTGCCAGGCGTTTTTCATTAGACTCACGTATCCTAAAACACACCTCAGTTTACCACCAGTAGGAGTATTTTGTTCACTGTTCAAGGGGAACTTCATGGTGGGAATCTTTGACTTTACAAACCATGGCTGCTTTTCACAGCATTACATTTGGTCTCTGTCAATCTAGACATGCTCATTTGGTGAAGAGAAGGAGGTTCGGCCTGGTCTGAAGGTCCTCTGAAGGAGTAAACCTTTGTAGACCAAGTCCCGGAGGATCCAGTTAATGTGAGTTACGGTTATTTGTCTATTTCAGCAAAAAGATGTTTGAAATTGACCTCCGTTGCATTGAATTTTCGCACTAGTGATTGTTTGTGTGTTACCTCTGAAGCATTGGCAGTGAGTCCCACGGCGACGTATCCCATGGAGTCTCCCCTGAGTTCAACGGACAGGTCAGTGCCATTGGGAGCCACTGGGGCGCTCGCGATCACAGACAGAAACAGACAGCTGGTGTTTCCTGCAGGATCACATCCGTCTGGTGTCGTCACACATAGTTTAGTGACTCCGCAGCCAGCCTCAGTGATGTTCACCTGGTAGACACACAGGCATTTACACACCAGGTCACAAGAGTAGACATTTTATACACATATGTGTCATTAGAAGTTATGACAATATTTGGTGGTAAAACTACGTTTAATGCATTTTTTAGAATACTTCCAGTGGAAAGATTCGCATTTCTCCTGATGAAATTGGATATTTTCAGCAATGTGACATTAAGAGATACTTAAAATGAGTCACTACTTCTAGCTGACTCTGCCTGTTGTTTGTTTTTACGTGTACAAATGCAAATCTTGAGTAAATTGACTTTATCAGGCAGCAGCCATCCTAAGAAGCAGGTTGACGGAGTTATCTGAACAACTTCGCTGAGTTGAAGCAGTTTGTCACTCATTTGTGACGAGGAGTGCGACTGAAGTTACTGGGTAATGTTTTTTTTTTTTTCCTTAAATTTCAGATTTCAGCCAAAGAGAGATGTTGTACATAAGTGTAGGTTCTAGCAGTTTTTGTATCTCGATCCATCTTAGATTCGAATAAAGCAGCACTATGAAATGTGACCTCATTAAACAAACATTATGATTATCTGCTTACAGTACAAAGGTCAAGATAGTGTTTACACTGGGAGGATAAAAATGAAATAAAGCCAACCTGTGTATTATTGGCAAATGACAAATGAGCCGTTCCTTGGACACCAGAAGCCACATAAACCGTCAGTGCAGCAACCAGCAGGACGAATCCACGTTCCATTCCTAACAGGAGACTACAGCAAATGAGCCAAGAATAATACAGAGTCAGCGTTTAATATCAGACACATAAGGTCTGATGTCATCGCAGACATATTAAAACTGTTCTTAAAGCCGCACCTGATGACTTAAACAACATTTCTGATGTTTACATTTGTAGGAATCTGTCATTTAAGTGTGTGATTGTAATTCTGCTACGTTAAGGATGTTAAGATGCAAAAACAGAAGCTGATATACTGACATA
Organism: Chaetodon auriga; assembly: GCF_051107435.1. NCBI lineage: Eukaryota > Metazoa > Chordata > Actinopteri > Chaetodontiformes > Chaetodontidae > Chaetodon > Chaetodon auriga. Next base: position 21,653,713 of record NC_135085.1, read on the forward strand.
GATAAAAAAATGACATAATGAAGATTTTACAGCTGTGGACACCACAAATTCATATATAATAAACAATCAATAAAAGTCAAAGAAAACAAACTCAGTCAACTTTACCAAGCAGCTCTTTAAACCTTTATTTTCAATATATATATCATAATATGCAGTTCTGTGTTAGACTATAAAAGTGTAGTCAGAATCAGTAATAATGAAATAGTCCATCTTGCCTCTCTTCCAGGCTTTTGAGACAAAGGTAGCAAACTTAAACACCTCAAACGTAAAACAGCAGTCCCAGTTTTTCATCATCTGTGCACCATAAACTCTGTTCAATCATCAGAAACTCTCTGAAATTGTCGTATTTCGTACAAAAGAAGATGGGACCAACTTTCCACTTCTCCCAAAGAAGCAGAATAGATTAATGCCCAAATGCATTTCTAGTTGCTTTTATGAAATTTAACCGAATGAAACTTTAGAAAACAATAAATAATAAATTAAAGATTAAAGATATCAAATTAAAGATTGACAGTAGTGATTCAGGTGAATCAAATTCTAAAATGTGATTCCATTCAGAATTTATGTGAGAAACTCACCTGAGCTGTGAGTGTTGAGCTGCGGGAATGTTCTGCTCAGCGCTTTCTGCTCGTCTGTGTGCATATGATTCCTGCAGGGATGATTTCAATCAGCATATGTCAGCGCTGGACGGGGGAGCACGGGGGCGGGAGGGGTAGTATCACAGCATCCTAAAGAGGGCGTGGCCGTACCTGCCTGGAAGGTGTGAAGCAGGTTCTCTGAAACAAACCTCGTGCAGGTTGAGGGAAGTCAGTTTCTGGTTCACAGACGAGGACTTTGAGACCTCAGAACGGATTACAGACTGTACACCTAACAAATAGTTAATTAAACATATGTAATATCTTCTGGGTTACCTGGATTTTTAGTCTTTGCACGTTCAGCTTTAATTTGCGCTCTGAGAGCTCTGTCTGATCTTCAGTCTCAATCTATTTGTTTACTTTTTATTGAGTACCACAGTTTGTATGCACATGTGTGTAATTTCCCAAAAGGGATCAATAAAGTAGTCCAGCTATCATCTAAAAGGCCAGAAAAAATCTTTATGCTTGAGGTCAAATAAAGACTACAGAAACTAGTCCATAATTATAGAACCACAGTTTCAAATAGACGTTTTTCTTAACAGACAACAGATTCACAAAGTGTCCCTGAGTTCATGTATTAATCTCCTTTATCCAGTCATGTGTTCACAAAGTGGTGAACCTCGCTCCATCCTCGCTGGTGAATGACTGAGCCTTTCCAGGACGCCCCTTTCATACCCAATCATGACACTATCACCTGTTAACAATGAGCCTGTTTACCTGTGGAATGTTCCAAACAGGTGTCTTTTGTTGCTCCTGTCCCAACCTGTTTGAAACATGTTGCTGCATCAAATCCAGAATAAGCAGATATTTACAAAAATCAATGAAGCCGACGATGAAAACATTAAATATGTTGTCTTTTTGCTGTTTTAGCAAATGATCACATCCCGTTTTATTTGTGTTTCGTGTGTGTCTTTTGGAAACAGGATTCTTACACTAAGAGGACGTTTGATTTTGAAGTAGTGACATCAGACATTAGTAGGTGTAACGTTAAACACACCAAAACAAACAAGGATTTATTATATCTCTCTGTATTATGCAGCTGTCAGAGTGGAAAAGCCCGCATGAAACCATGTTTAACCCCTTTGTGAGACCTTGAACTCTCTCCTGGGACTCAGACTGGTCACATATCTGTGAAACAGGGTGGACCCCCCCGCTCAACAACACTTTTAAAAAAAAAGACATAATGAAGAGCCTCCATTATGTGACGTATTGTGAAAAAGGTCACCGTCTGATTTATCGGCGTTGAATCGGTCTGCCTATAGGCACCCTAACAATTACTGTAACCTGAGGAGAAAGAACCAGTTTGGGCCTCTCCTGAAACTGAATCTCAAAGTGAAACTCAGCTTGTCCACAGCTGCTCTGGTATTGTTCGGCGCTCCAGAGCGAGCGGCGAACAGCTTCTTTTCTCTAAAAACAATCAAGGCTGTAGTCTGCGCCTGTATGATTATGAGTAACAGCTACTTACTGTAACAGACAGTGAAAGCATTTGTTTATATTTTACCAAATAGATTCATTTCACAACATATGCAACAATAAAATCTCAGCTCAATTTAAAAAAAAAGAAAAGTTCACCTGGTCACAAAAGCCGCATTTATTCCCCCCCCCCCCCCCCCCCCCCCACCTTAAAATGAAGCCAGTTAAATTGACTCGTGCTGCTGTGGTTGATTTATACATTTATAAAAACTATTGTATTAATATACAACAGCCGCTGCCTAAAGAGGGCCCAAAGCCCCCTCAAAGACTCGTCCCACCCTGGCCATCACCTCTTTGAACTGCTCCCCTCAGGGAGGTGGTTTAGGGCCCTGAGCAGCAAAACACACAGACTCAGGAACAGTTTTTACCCCAGAGCCATGACTGCAATGAACAATGCCAAACACAGATAAATACTCCTGGAATAATCTTTTTTTTAATTCTCCTCATGGATATGTATTTTATTTATTTGATAGTTTTTATCTTATTTAAATTATAATGTGCCTGTGTCTGTTGTATCTTTTATGTCCTTTAAATAGCACTGACATGAGAGTTCGACCTCAGTTTCATTGTACCTGTGCAATGACAATTAAAGATATTTGAATTTTGAATTTGAATATTGTGCAAATGCAAGTAAAATAATAAATAGGATGATGAATAACACCACAGTGAAAATCCTGGTTAGAGTCAATAAATGGTTAATATTTAGCTGTAAGCGTCAGTTAAATGCTGATGGCGCATTCAGGGCCAAAGCCAGATGTTAGAAATCATGAAGTCAGTCACCAACACAGCTCAGAAAAAAATGTGCTCATGACTTAATTAACCTGCGAGTGACGTCACTGACAGGACGCTTTGTTTTCTTGGTTCGTAGTCTGAAGTGTTGACGTGTGATTGCGGAGTTTCCAGCAGCCGTTTGACCGCTGACGACTCTTTGAGGAGACGTTCTTTATTATTGAGATGGTTCTCTACTTTCTATAAAACTAACTTGAATAATTCTGATAATCTGGGACAAAGGGGATTTTAGTTGAGTGACAGAATCACTTTAAACATCCCCAAAAAGACCTCAGCAAGCACAGAGTGGAAATGAGCCTTCAGACTGAAGAATATTTGACATGTTTTACGTAACGGCGATCCTTCGTCAAACAGGCTGCAGGGTGTTACAGGTCTGATGTCTCCACGTCGATCTGCTCTGAGTCACTGTTTGTTCTGTAGGTCTGGACTGTTTGATCAGGATACACACCTTAAATAAGCTGCTGAGTCCAAAGTGACAAAACTGCGGCTCGAGAAGCGTTTCCTGAAGAGACCGCGTGGCTGCTGTGCGCACTGATGCTGGTGGCATTTTGATGATTGTTTCATCTGACCAGAGCTCGCTGAGCGTCATGAATTGGCTGAATTAACGATGTGATGAGTGTGAACGGAGCGCTGAGCATTTAGAAATGTCAGTGGAGTTTGTACTGGGTACATGTGCTCTGCTAAAATCTAATGAAATAGCTCTGGATTACCCGTTAACTGAGGTAACATCTCCACAGCTCCTGAAGTGTGACATTGATACCTGCCTAACCTGTGACATTCCCATCAGCCACATCTGTTTGTGTTTAGTGCTTATTAGCCAATGTTAGCATGCTAACATGCTAAGCTAAGATGGTGATAATGGTAAACATCACACCTGCTAAACATCAGCATTGTCATTGTGAGCATGTTAGCATGCTGACATTAGCATTTAGCTCCAGGTTTGGGTCAGACTGCTTTAGTATTATAATCCATTGAATTGGAGGACTCTAATGTAATCTGAATACTTTTCAGTCCTACAAAATCAAACTTAAAATACACAAAGTATCACACTTGAAACTAAACAAATATTTTTTTTTCTTTAAGCATTTCAAAACATTTTCGTTCAAATGCATTTTGTCGTCAAATCGACACCCATGTGTCAGACACGCTTTTCAAAAATGAATAAAGTAATCCTCAACAATGTCACTGTGATCTAAAGAGACATTTTTCAAATATAATCCAGGTGGATTATACTTACTTATTTTTCAGAAACTGATTTAATAATCCCAGTTACATGTAATCTGTTATATCTCCCATCTCCAGTAACACACGATCTGAAGCACGAAGCGTTTTGGCAGCACTCAAACTGCAGCACGACGTGCAAATCGAAGCAACTAAAAATGTCGATTTTTCTGGTGTATCTCACAAATTATTCAAATTATACAGTTTCTCCACAAAAATGCCCAAATCAACGTATTAACAATACATGCAGCGTGAGCACGTGGGGAGGCTGATGAGAGGCCAACATGAGACGCTGCGCAGCCATCACACGATCATCCTACCCAGACTGTCGCCTGCAGAGACTCAGAGACAATAGAGACACTGTCCTCTGCTGTGCATCAACTCATGATCTCGCAATCTCCTCAACAAGCCTGAATCGCAAGATAACAGCAGGACATGTGAGAGATGAGCGAGCAGAAAATACAGTGACGAGGTGGAAAACAGTTCCTTAGCCGCTCGTTTCCTGGACGAAATGTTGATGTTACACAGTCTGATCTGCGGTGACGTCTTAGCCCAACCTCAACATCTGATTTGATTTTGACTCGGAGATGAAAGCACTCTGTTATATATGTGTGTTATAGTCGTATATTATTCGAAATTTTGCGTGTCATCAACCCCTGCGGCCCCTGAGAGTGAGTGGAATACAAATACCTGTGTTTTGAGTGTATCCCAGCAGTGTCTGTAGTTTTATTCTGAAGATAAGAAAGAAAAAACTGCTACGGCAATAAAAGATGAAGATAAGATTCTCTGAGTTTCACCTTCAGTAAACAGAACCACAAGTCAAACACAGCAGATGTTGGAAACGACCTTTTTTCATTCTGCTCTTCAAAAGCGTCACTTCTCTGTTCAAAGCTTAGTTTCAAGTGTTTCGGGAAAATTAGAGGCTGCGACGTAATGATTTGTGACTCGCTGAGAGGCTCGGCCCGCACACACACACACACACGCACACACACACCGAACTGTGTGATATCAGAGAGTGTGTTTAGTGATGGTGGGTAAAGCTCACACACACCCACAGTAAACACACAGGTATTCAGAGGTTTTCACTCTCCCCTCAGCGCCGTATGGGTGTGAAAGCAGCTCCAGAACACTTCAGACTGAAAAGAGGTTGAATCACAGAGAATAAGTTAGAAAATCCTGTATTTACACACTCTGAGCAGAAGGCCGTGTCCGTGTGTCCGTCCTTTCCTGTCACTCTTACGTACATTTGTGCTCAGCGGTGAAGAAGTATTCAGATACTTACACATACTACAGTAACAGCACTAAGGCCACACTGTAAAAATACTCTGTTAGAAGTAAAAGTTAAAATGTTACATAAGTGAAAGTATTTAAGTATAATCAGGAAACTGTACTTCAAATTAAAAGCACTCAATGCAGAAAAACGTCTGCTGTGACTGTCATTCTATTATATATCATTAGATTATTATTACTTATTGATTAGTATTACTTGTCAGAATGATGACGAGTAATATTTAAATATACAAATATCTAAAATTAAGTCACTAAAATTCCCCCAAACATCATTAAAAACAGCAAATCCTTGCATTTCAGAAACTGGTACTATGATTTGTTTTTGCATGAAAAATGACAATTATCAGCTAATTCAGGGGTGTCTGAACGTTTTCCCTCAGAGGGCCAAAACGAATTAGGGATCGTACATATTTAAAAGAAAAATAAAACAGTATAAACAGATATTTCTAGTAAACTTTTAAAAAATTAATTTCAAATATGTTTTTCTAGAAACGTCCGGCGGGCCAAATCAAACCTCATCACAGACCAACTTTGGACCACGGGCCTCACTCTGGGTAACCTTGATTTCTTAATCAGCAGTTTGTTTCAGTTGTACTTATATATGTATCTTAATTTGTGAAGTACCATTTGAGGGTAAAAGCTTAGCGTACAAAGAAACTAAAGAAATAGTGAAGTATACGATAAGCACCTAAAACTTCTACCAAAGTACAGAGGATAAATAAAAACAAGAGACCCGAGTTAAAGGTGTCAAAGAGCATCAAATGAGTTATTGTCACATTTCCTCAGTGAACTCAAGTACTCTTTACTGTCGCAGCCTTGTGTACAAGTACCACTGGTTGGGAGTGATTGTACTCGATGATACTGCAGACCTTAAGTCAGCTCCTGTCAGCTCTCTGTCGCCCCCCAGTGTTGATCAGCTGCTACAGCCCAGAGCGCCAGACAGTCTGACATTTTTGGTTTGAGAGTCCTTAAATCAGCTTTTTTTTTTTTTGATTTGCTTTGCAGATTAACAAGATGTTAAAATGGATGATATCAGAATTAATATATGGTTGTGTGGACGTGAACCTGATGACATTTTTCATCCATTTCAGACGGAAATAACCTGAACAGCAGAGTAAAAAAGAAAAAAGGTAAGAGCCAAGACAGCATCACGTTCCAGTAAGTCTAATAATTTATTTGTTCAATAGGAAAACCAGCACCATAGAAAACATTTACCCATATAAAAATGACATACATATACAACAGACACCAGACAACCACTGCTCAGTCCTCCAGAAACATTAGGAAGTGACCTGAAAGACGAAGGCAGCGTCTGTTTAAAGTGCACCGAGTGAAAATCTGATTATTTCATGACAGAAATGCTCATTATTATTCTGCCCCTCTGCTTCATTTCCCAGAGAAGCTTCTGGACAACCTGATAAAAACACAGGTCCAGGAGACAACACACACACACACACACACACACACACACACACACACACACACACAGTATGAACCTAAACAGTCAAACTGGGGGAAAAGAAGTCACATAGTTTTACCCTGAAACACCAGAAATATAGAAAGTAACAGACAGCATGTAAAATACATGATTCACTCTGAGGTCTTAAATATATATTAGAGGTGTTACATTTCTCACATCAGTACATCATTACAGCATTTTTATAAAAACTAGAGCTTCAGCTTTCAGTTGTAAAAAAACAAGACAAAGATGATAAAGTTCAAACCTGCAGAGACAGATTTGACTCGTAGTGGTCGCATCAAAAAGACACTGTTTCAGATAAACACAGATTATCGCTCCTTCGCTTCCTCTCTCTGGTTTCAACTATCAAAAACTCACAGTTCTCGTCGGTAAAGCTAACGGGCTTTTCGGCAAAGAGCAGCTTTCAGTCATCCCTCACAATCAAAGGAGAGTTAGCATTCATTAACGTTAGCATGCCCATATGTACGCTGAGAGTGTTACTGGCTGCTGTTGTCATTCCTCCTGTTCATACTGGCTGTGAAGAGGTGAAGCTGAAGCTAATCTGAGGCTTTAAAATGCCAGTACAGACAGGAGGAACTCTTTAAACGTACATATGACACCTGAGTGTTAAAGTCATATTATAGGATTTCTGTGGTCAATGTGTTTTTAAATGTGCTGTTAATAGTCTTAGTAATGTGATAACTTTGCATTAAAGGGATAGTTTGGGTTTGGAGATGAACAGGGTGAGCAGCAAAACACATTTAGCCACCTAAAGAAATCTGTATCACTTTATATTATGATTATTTTCACTTGTCATCAGGCTGATAATCTCTCTCTCCAAGGCCACAGTCCAAACCAGACTCCTTTGACAAAAACAGTCATTTTACCTTGCAGAACAGGTGAGTTGCTGGTCTACTGCTGCCTCTGTCGGTTAGTTTGTCTGCGTTATTGTGTGATTTCAGTGTTTCAATTTGATAGTTAGGATTTAGCAAAGTCACACAATGCCACAAACAAACTAACCAATCAAAGCAGCAATAGACCAGCAGCTCCTGTGTTCTGCAGAGTAAAATGACTGGTTTTGTGAAAGGAGTCTGGTTTGGACGGTGGCTTTGGGCGGAGTGATGTAATAGCTTCAGTCCTGACAGAAAGGTGAAGCTGTGAAAATATTTTAAATATAATGAAGACTTCTTGGTGGCTAAAATACACTTTTGCTGCTGCTGCTCCTCCACGTTGGAGCACATCAAAAAAATCCAAACTGTCCCTTTCATCTGTAAAGCTAAATGTACAGTCCGTCTTCCAGCAGCACGCTGGATCGCGTTCGAGATCCTCGCCGGCTGTGTCCGTGCTCCCTGTCTCTCTCCTCACCTCCTCTCCTCTGCTGGTCCCTCCTCTGACTCTCTCCATCCTCTCTCCTCTTCCCCCTCTCCTCCTCCTCCGCCCTCTCAAATTGCCTCCTCGCACTCTCAATCCTGCTCCCTCGTTTCTCGTCTCTCTCCCTCTGGTCATCATGCGGGGCTGCTCCTCTCCTGTAGTGACTCCTCTCCTCTCTCTCCGAATGCTCCCTCCTCGACGCCGCTCCGTGACTCCGATGCGAATCCTCCCTCGCTGTCTCTCTCTTAGCCTCTTGTCCTCCCTTGCCTTCTCTCTTCTCCTCTCTGCTTTTTGCCATCTCAGCTCTCCAGTCCCTCACTCCTCTCTCCTCCTCCATCCTCCGGCTCCCCGTCCTGTCACTGTGTTTGCTGCTGCCTCTTTCCTCATCGTGTTTGCTCCCTCCTTCACTCCTGTGGAGTCTGTCTTTGTCACTCCTGCTGCTGTGCCTCCTCGTGCTCCCGCTTTCCTCCTCCTTCTCTTTGTTCATCACTCTCTCCTCGTCTCTCCTGCTCTGACTCTTTTCACTTTCTCTCTCTGTCTTGACCCTCTCAGAACTTGCTTTTCCAGCCCAGTCCTCCTTTTTTGAGTCACCTGATCTGCTCTTAACGCCCTCTTTTCCCTTCTCGTCTGTCTTTTTATTTGCTCCGCTGTCTCTCGTTGTGTCTCTCTCGCTCTCGTCCTTTTCTTTTGAAGCTGTAATTCGGTTCTCGGTGTCTTTGTCCTTCTTCTTTCCTTTCTGAGATTGTTCCTTTAAAACTTCCTCTTTGACCTCTTTGACCGTCCCATTTTTCTGCTCTTTTTCCACATCAGGGATCTCAAACTTGCTTTCTCCTTCACCCTTTTTCCCCTTCTTTTCCTCTTTCTTAGCATCTTTTTCTCCTGTTTCCTCTACCTTCTTCTTTTCCTGTGGCTCTCCTTTTTCCTTAACGCTCTTCTCCTCCTTTTTCTCAGGCTTATTTTTCAAGTTTTCCTTCTCCGTCTCTTTACTCTTCTTCTGCCCCTCCTCGACCTTCCTGTCGAGTTTCTCCTCCAGGATGTCCAGCTCCTTTTCCAGCTCGGCCAGCTTCTTCGGATCCGACTCCAAATCGTCGTCAACCTCCACCTCCACCTCCTCAATCTCCTCGTACTCCTCCACCTCGATGCCGTCCATGGTCTTCTGCAGCTGCGTCTTCACCTTGTTCAGCTCCAGGAGGCCGTCTTGAAGTTCTTTACAGACGTCCCGGATCTTTTTGGCAAACTTAGTTTTGGCGCCCTTGCGGAGCTCGTGGGAGTCTTTGGCGAGGAAGAAAACATCCAGAGCCAGGAAGAGGGCCGACATGACACCTGTGGTGACGCTGATGGCCTGGGCGGCTTTGGCGGCGCCTCCTGCAGCGCCCAAAACCTGCACGGTGCTGATGAGCTTATCGGTGTTGATCATCAGGGCTTTTCCGGCGCGGCCGCCCTCCTTCATCACGTGCTTGAGGTTGTGGTTCAGAGCCTTTTTGGCAGCGCTTTCTGAGTATTTCTCAAAGTCCCACTCCTGCAGGGTGTCCATACCGGCCTACAAGAGGCACAGAGACAAAAGAGGAGGTGAGAAGTCAATTTTATTTATACAGCACCAAATCACGTAAGTTGTCTGAGGACACTTTCCATATTATCCATATATGTGATTTATGTACATATTGATAACAACTGTGGCTGAAAGGAGAAATCTTCAATAAATTCATCTGCAGGGACTCTACTGAGGTTTTCCTGTGGTTTTTGGTCAGTACATTACTCGTTTTCAAGGATTTCTGTGCGGCTGATTTACTCACAAATCCAATATATTGATTTTCTCTTGCTCTGGTTTTCACAACTTCACCTCAATATGGACTCAAACTGGCCTTAAACTGGCCTTATTTTCCTAAACACACTTTGAAAGGTGACATTTCTGAGTTTACTGCTATCTTTTAGTTTAGTGCTGAAACTTTTATCAGTTGATTACTTGCTGTTGAGGACTTACATTCAAACTGCATCTGCTTCTCTCAACAGCATCAAGTATAGTTTAGGACGTGTCTGATGAGCCAAACTTCCCTATCCGATCATATCTGACTATAATCGACCTCTGTCTGTCAGTACACGCTCACGTAAACACTGGATATGTGTAACACCTGAGGTTCCTCACCTGCACGAACTCCAGACACTCTCTGATGTCTTTGATCTCCTCCTGGTAGCTCTGGATCATCTTCTCCAGCTTCTTTCGGTCCATGTTGGAGTGAACTGTATCTGTGATATTGGCTGTCGCTGAGGCGATGCTGCCCGCCGTCGCCACACTGATGCCCACCGCCGTGACAATGATGGAGGCGCCGAACGTGAACGGCGCCAGGATGAGCCCCGTGATTGTTGCCACGCTGCCTGCGACGCTGGCCACGCCTCCACCCACCGCAGCCGTCACCGTTTTCTTGTGGAACTGATCCGCAGCGTCGGCCAGAGCCAAAAGCTCCAGGATGCGATGCTGTAAGGACGCCCCCCGCTGGTTGAAAAGACGCACAAACAGACGAGCTGCCATGTAGACTCGATCAGCCGCCTGCTCCATCGCCCTGGAGAGACACGAGTAAAGGCGTGAGACTCACGAGACGCAGTTTAAAGGTATGTTTAAAATTTGGGGGACAAAGCAAAACATGGAGTCTTAATATATTTACATTTATTATCTGAACCCTAAAGCTGACAAATACAGAACAACGTGTTTCTGCAGGGTTCAGCAAGATGAATGTAAGACTTTTTAAGCATGAACTAGACTTACATCTCCTCCTCATCCTCCTGGAAATTGGATGTCTCGTTCCACTCTGCCCAGCCTGGAAACCAGCAGCCAAAACAACACAGTTAGTTTAACGAGCAAATACATAAAACAGTGTTTTGAGCAGCTCAGCAAACAAACAGTCCAAACAGACGAAAGGTGAAAACAATCATACCAACCTTTGACTGTGTTCCACCACTCCATCAACTCGTCACTTTCCTGAAAACAGACAGTGTAATAATATTAATAATACTTATTATTATTTATTTGTTTGCAACAATATCTAATTTTGTCTCTCGTTGTGGACTAAATGAGCCAAACTCCAGGCGTGAAAGTGCCCAAGAAACACACCTCCTGAAGTTCATTGGGGTTGTCTTCAGAGGGGTAAGCAGCCATCTCCACAGGCTGGACCTCCACTGAGCTCTCCTGAAAACACACAATGACACAAACTTCAGTGTGAAGAGTTAGCATCCCTCTGTGTGCCTGTTGGCATCCCATAAACCATCACCGGCTGACTGTCGGTACGGTTTTATATAGCTGACGTACAGCAAAGGGTTTCTTCTCCGCGTGTGTTCACCGTCACACACATCACTCGTGATCACTTCAAACTAAGCTAACTAAAAGCTAAATGCTGACTTGTGACCGCTTCACAGGCTGTAGATGTGGAGTGGTGACTGGTACTAAAGGCTGTGCTTTACAAAAGAAACACACAATTAAATGACTGTAACTGAATCACACTACCAATAATATTAAAAACACCCATAATGCTTTGAGTATGTTGCTGTTTGTGCAGGCTGAGACTCTTATGAGCAGCGCTGAGCTCTGCATTTGTAAGATTTTAATAACTGGCTGATGAAACAAGGCATTAACACACAGATGTTCAGTGAAGATCTGGTCTCAGTTTGACTTTTGATTGGATGTTTGTGAACCCCACTAAATGTTTTCCTGTATGTCTGCGTTATAATATCACGTTACCTGAGCTGGGCTCATGTCCTGCAGCTCAACAGTCTCCTCAATAATGGGCATCTGGTCTGAACTCTGCGGGGGGGGGGGGGATAATTAATGTCATTAGAGAAATTTAGCACATTTTAATAGTAAAAAACAGTGAACAAGTAAAGGAAATGTGAATAAAGAAAGAGGATGAGTCATGTTTCTGTGTGGAGCTTCAGATCTCTCTGTGGTGACGCAGTCAGAGAACAGGGTCGAGGTGTAAAACAGCGCAGTGAGTATTAGCTGAGGATCAGCTGGAAGAGCTCAGCACTTACCTGAGAAGTTAAACTTATCTTCGGTATTTTGGGAAGAGTTGTCTTGACTCGGAATGACACGACCTGAGAAAAGAAACGAGAGGAGAAGGGTTCGCCGATGAGGAAAGACCTTTAACACGATCGTGCTGAAAATCAAGCACTGTTCAATGACTAAACTCAGATTCGAGCATATTCCTACTGCAACCTTGAAAACATAACGGTTAAAATGAGGCATTTTCCAAACTTCCACGACTGTGAAGACGAGCTGCGTTTAACGAGGACAGCAGCCAACTCACCCGTCTTTTTTTCTTGATGGTTCTCCTGCGTCTCAGCCCGCCTCCTTCCGGGGCCTCCGTGTCCTCACTCTCCTGCAAAAGAAGGCCGAGATTGGCAGCAGAGATAAATGTTTAACAGCTGCGCAGACGCAAGATTCAGGATTTATAGAGATCAGTTAATGTGCTCAAAATGATAGCTCTCTGCATTTATACCTATTACCAGCATCACGTCACATCACACTGCTAACTGTGTTCTTTATTTGTGTTGAAGAATACTTCCACTGTGATACCGCTCCTCTCACTTGGTCTATCGCTCTCTACAATCGTACCTGATGTTCAAGTGTTTTGGGCGTCCTCCTGAAAATTCCACCAAACCCTCCTTTCTTCTCCTGTTAAACAGATAAAACATGAAGCATTCATTTAAAGTCCAAATGAGCTGATACAGATAATAACACACTCTACAAGACTCACCTTTGAGGCACCCACAGCTTCCAACAGATTATCCTGACTAGTAAACAGTTGACCAAGATCCTCCTGCAAAATAAAATGAAATAAATTTCAGTGTTTGGAGTCACTGACACTGAAACATTTGGGTCAAAGCTCAAAAACCAACTCGGATGTTTGAAAGTAAATGCAAAGCAGTAAATAACGGCACTGACAATCTGTTTCATATGTTTGCTGGCAGAGAATCGACAGAGACGAAGGCTCAGCACGCTGAGCTTCAAATGCTCTTTCAACATCTGTTTTCTATTGTCAGGAAACAGATGTTAAACCCGAGCCAAACAAACACGAGATCTGATCGCGGCTCACTGCATGTTGAGCGGCAGCGGCTTCGCTGAGGTTTGAAACGAGTGACGACAGACAACAAGAGTTTGTCGTATTAAAGTACAGCCGCAGAGCAGCTGTTGCTGGATGTGAATGAGCTGCAAACTTTAAATTTATGCTTGTAACACATGAAGAAAGTGGGAAAAACAACCCTAAACTAGATTATTAATGTGGCTGCTGAATGGACGCTGATGCTACGCAGGGCCTCAACATCGTGTTTGGAGGATAAAGTCAGCAAATTCGAATAAAATACAGATTTAATTTATCCCTTGTGAATGCACCACTTAAAGCACAGACGTGGCGGCTAATGTCTAAATCACGAGGTCTCCTGGTAGCACTGGTCCAACAGGGTTTAAGTGTGCAGAGCCTTCCTTTCTCTAGCTGTCTGTTCTGAGTGGAGTCAACAAGTGCACCTACAGAGTTCAGGTCTCACCTCAGCGGTTTCTACGAGGCTGTCGCAGCTGGCGGACAGCTCCTGTGAGTCGCTCAGCGGATCCTGGAAGACAAAACCGAGCTTTTTTTTCCAACTTGCTGAAGGTTATTTCTGAAGGTTTTTACCACAAAAAAATTTAATGAGATCAAACACAGTGAGCTCCTCTGTTCACCTTTGTAGCGATGGATCGTGGAGCTGGTTTGGGAGACTTCTTGAAGATCCCTGCCAGTCCTCCAGTTTTCTCCTGAAACGGACGAAACATCCACACGTAAACAATCAATCATCAGCGGCAGAACAGAGAAAAACAGGCTGTGTGTGATCGGCGGACATCGTTTTCACCTTTGATGTGGTCGCTTCTAACAGATTTTCACAACTGGAAGAGAACATCTGATCGTCACCGACGTTTAATTCCTGAACGGAAAATGAAACATAAGAACGAGCAAAACTAGATCAAAGTATAAAGAATAAACTGAAGGAGTGAAGGAGTCGTTACTGCACCTCGTCTGCTGTCGTCCCCTCTGCTGGTTTGGGAGTCTTCTTGAACATGCCACTGAAAATACTTTTCTCCTGAAAACAGACATTGAACACAGTTAAAAATACAAAAACAGCACTGGCATGTTGAAATGTTCATTTTCTAAGTGCAGATTGAACCAAGAATAAACTAAAGAAGCTTAAAATATTCTAAAATGTGTTTTTTAATGTACATGAGAGAGTCTGCTGGAGGTTTAAGTGAATTTAATTAAACATTTATTAATATTTTCCGGCGCCGAGTTTCTCTTTCTGGTTCGAACCAACATTTCTGCTCACTGTACCTTGGTGGTGGTGTTGTTTTCAGACAGACTGTCGTTACTCGCCGTCAGCTCCTTCTGGTCGTCTTTGTCCTGAAAAAAGCAGAAATGGACGTTGTATTAATGCGGACGATAACCACAGACTGTGAAGCTCCCAGCCTAACGTGAAACTGGCCTCACACACACTCACCTCTGCAGCTGCTTCATCTCCAGACGCTTTGGGTGTTTTCTTCCTCTGAAGTCCGCTGAACAGCCCGCCTTTCTCCTGATGTAAGAGCAGAGATTAAAGCCTTTAACACGGTTTCATGTCATTCATGTCAAAGTTATCCTCAGGTGTGACGGAGGGCGCACGGGGCTGACGCTCACCTCATCGAAAAGGTTATCGATGCTGGAGGACCTTTTGAAGATGCCAGCCAGGCCTCCTTTTTTCTCCTGAAACACAGATTTTTGTCATTTTTCTCGAGCGAACACATTCAGAAACAAAACGTGACAGCAGCACACAGAGAAAGACAGAGAAGAAGAGGGTTTCTTTTGACGCTGAGGTACCTTCGGGGCGACGGCGTCGGACAGATTCTCACAGCTGCCAGATAACCGATTTTCACTGTTCTCCTCCAGCTCCTGCATTCAGAGCAGAAGACAGTAAAAATCCACCGCACTTACTGAAATAACACTGATTTAATGGACCGGATCAAATCTCAGTACCTTGTCTGCTGCAGCGCCCTCTGCTGCTTTCTGCGGCTTCTTAAACATGTTGCTAAAGATATTTTTCTCCTGAAAGAGAGCTGGGTGTCAGTGAACGCTCCCTCAGAACATGTTTACCTGGAGCTTTTTTCTGCGCTGTGCTGCTCACCTTGGTGCTGTTGGCCTCAGACAGGTCGTCGTTGCTGGCCGACAGCTCTCTCTGAGCCTCTCTGTCCTGGAACAGGCCAGTCGATGTTTTATGAAACAGTGGAATTTGTGTGCAGTTTTGGAAACTGATCTCACGTCCTGTAAAGACCAACTCACCTGCAACTCTGTCTTTTCTCCAGACGCTTTGGGAGTCTTTTTCAAGAGTCCGCCGAGCAGCCGTCCACCTTTCTCCTGATGAGACAGACAGGAAAAAAGCTTCAGGATGAGCTGCAAGAGTGTGAAGCATTTACAAAACAAAGCCATCAATCGTCTTAAACTCGCTGACCTGTTTGTTCTCACACAGATTTTCGCTGCTGGTTGAGAGCTCTTTGTCAGGAGACTCGTCCTGTAAGAAGTGATTAAAGGTTTTTTGTTAGTATATACTAATAACAGACAGTCATGGGACACATGTGCCACATTCTCAGTGCAGACGATCATGTGAAAATGTTAAAAAATGCACAACCTTAAGATATCTTTTACATCAAATACTGAATCTGCACCGACGTGTAATCACTTGAGCTTTTGTTCCTAATTTGAATGGAAATCTGTCAGTGAGTTTTCAGGTATGATGCCAACAAACAGTTAATGTGGCTTTAAACTGTAAACAGATTCCACTGAAACAGCTCGATGCTGCTGTAAATGACAGTTTTACCTCCTCGGGTTGAGCAGCTTCTGCAGGTTTTGGAGCCTTCTTGAATATTCCACTAAATATTCCTCCTTTTTCCTGAAACACACATGTTCATGCAGTGGGTGTGTGGGGTCTCTTCAGCTGAAGTTTTTCAGGACCGTTTTCTGAATGATGCAGAGAAGAAAAACTCACCTTGGCGCTGCTCTCAGACGGAGCTTCACTGCTGCCTGACAGCTCATCGGCAGGAGGCTGTTTGTCCTGAGGAAAGACGAAAACAGTCAGAGCCACAGTGAGTTTCATCATTAACAGTGAGCCCAGCTCCCTGACTGCTCTTTTACACCTGAGATTAAAGGGAACTACCTATGAGACACCTGTTAAAGAATATTAAAGGAGGACTGGATGGGACCAGACAAACAGAGGACATGTCTTACTTCCTCTGTGGGTGGACCGTCTGCAAGTCTGGTCGACTTCTTGAATATTCCACTGAAGGCGCCTCCTTTCTCCTGAAACACAGTCATTTATTTTACACATCATAGTTAAATTCACTCTTCCAGACGTAGAACGTATGTGGAAACACATGGAGACACATGTCACACTACTACAATCAGAAAGACGACAACGAATTAAAGAAGAAGAAATACAGAAGATGTACACAATGACATCAAATCTTCCTTTTACAGCAAAAGCTGACCTTCGTGTTGGCAGCCTCAGACAGACTGTCGTTACTGGCTGACAGATCCTTCTGTGCCGACAGATTCTCCTGAAATAGAAGAATAAAAGAATGAGAATAAAACAGTGAGAAACAGAGAGCAGCTCCAGGAAACAGCAGATGCTTCAACACTTCAGTGTCACATTCAAGAACCTCCATCGTACTGGCTGCGCTGCATGTGGTCATGCTCACATGCAGTTTCTTTTTACTCTAGAGGGCCTTTCTGCATTTGTCTCTAATTTTGTGGCCACCGCAGGTT
Source organism: Chaetodon auriga (assembly GCF_051107435.1). Taxonomy (NCBI): domain Eukaryota; kingdom Metazoa; phylum Chordata; class Actinopteri; order Chaetodontiformes; family Chaetodontidae; genus Chaetodon; species Chaetodon auriga. The sequence goes on from NC_135085.1 coordinate 21,670,755, forward strand.
CCCCTTCTCTACTCCGACTGCAGCCTCACCGCTAAATCCTACAGACTGGACCCTTAATGCCAAAAGGCCTGCTATGCTTGGATTATGAAAAACAATAATTAGGGATCCTACATATTTAAGAGCTGATTTTTACCTCACAAAAATAAAAATAAATGGTGATTTATTTATATTTTTTAAAATTAAGTTTAGCAGAAGCATCTGAGCCAAATCAAACCTTGTAGCGGGCCAACTTTGACCCACGAGCCCCACTTTGGGCAGCCCTGGTCTACATGAAACCTGCTCGTGTTTGAGGAGCCGTACCTCTCCAGCCGCTTTGGGAGTCTTTCTCCAGAGGCCGCCGAACAAACTGCCTTTCTCCTACAGAGAGCAGAAAACACGTTGAGGCAAACCGACGACTTCTTTTCTTTATATTCAGCATCAGGAGGCCGATCCTCCTCCTCCTCCTCCTCCTCCTCCTCCAGAGCTGCAGATATTCTTCCATCATGAGGACTCACCTTGTTCTCCGACAGGCTGTCGGTGCTGACAGAGAGCTCGCCGTGTAACGACTCTGCGCCCTGAACACAACACAAGCAACACAAGAGTTAATCGACCTGTGAGAGCATGAAGACTGAAGACAGGAAGGCTGAGGAGCCACAATTCAGACTGTAGATAAGAACAAAATTCAAGGTACTTGTACTTTACTAGAGTACTAGAAATGTAAATTTACTCCACTAGATTTGTCTGAGAGCTTTAGTTACTTTTCAGACGACTTTATCTGATCTGCAGATGCTCAGTATATAAACCTTTACCTCCTCCAGTCGGGGTTTCTCTGGCAGTTTGGGAGATTTCTTGAACATGCCGCTGAAAACGCCTCCTTTCTCCTGATAACATGAAGAAGAGAAGAACTCGCCATCAAAAAATCTTTTCTTTCTTTCAGTTATTGGTACAGGAAATACAGGAAGGAGGAAAGAAATAATGTAAAGCTAGAAATCAGCTTCCATTAACACGTCAGGCTCGAAGTCGGTGTTGGTCTGTGGTGTTAGCAGGTAAAGAGGAGCGTTCAAAGTGAGTGTAAGAGTCAGCCTCCTCCTTAGCTCAGTCACTCTGGGTTCCTTACGTTCATGCTGTTGTTCTCAGGCAGAGCCTCTTTACTGTCTGATGGGTCCGTTTGCAGCTGCTGTTTATCCTGAAACAAACATAAACGACAAAGTCTCAGTGGTTTGACAGGAAGTGAAGACCCCCGCCGGTGACCACTTTGACCCTGATGACTCTGATCTTTTCAGGTACTCACAGGCTGAACTCCATCTGTTTGTTTTGTTACTGAGCATCTAAAATGCGTGCAAAGCCGTTTTTTTACCTGCCCAGGTGTTCCCTCTCCAGGAATCTTGGGAGACTTTCGGAGGATCCCGCTGAAAAATCCTCCTTTCTCCTGGTGACATCAGGCAGATTTGCACGGTCAGTGACTGCTGCACGGTGATAACGCCGACCATGCTGCTGTTATACGAACACTTGTGAGCTCACCTTTGAGTTTTCAGACAGATTGTCATTACTGCCCGACAGACCGTCATGTAGAGACTGTTGGTCCTGCAACACAACACAAGCTGGTTCAGTGTGAGTGTGGATTAAACTGATGAGATTATTTATCTGGTTGACTTGTTTTCGGCTCCATCACCTCGTCAGTCTGAGCCGCTTCTGTCGGTTTCGGAGACTTCCTGAACATCCCGCTGAATATTCCTCCTTTTTCCTGAGACAGACAGAAGCGCACGTTCAGTTACGGAGGATTTACTGTGGTCAAGGTCGGGTCAGTGAGGAGTCTGTGTGTACGCTGTCATTAAAGATCCGTTTGGGACGGTGACACAGAGCTGCTCACCTTGTTTTCAGACAGGCTGTCACTGCTGGCAGACAGCTCGCTGCTAACACTCAGATTCTCCTGAAACACCAGCAGGAAGCAAGAGACACACACAGTGAAATGAAAAACACCAACATTAACTTTTCAGTTGTGTTTTAAGGAGGAAGAAGCCACTTTCTGTCCCTCACCTGTGCAGGTGTCTCATCTGGTGCTTTATTGGGTTTTTTAAGGATGCCGGAGAAGAAGCCTCCTTTTTCCTGCAAAAGATTTCTGTTTGTGATGATACAAATAAAGAAAACAGGAGACGCGCCACCTTAAAGTGGCTGGGATGTTCACACACAGGAAGCTTATCTGACTGACTTTTTGTGTGAGCGACACCTGAAGTGATTACAGTTTGAGCTCTGTGCTGCTGACGAGGTCAAACCGACTGACTGCAGACACTGATTACTGAATCCGCTCAGAGATCTGCTGATAGCGACACATAGCAGGGGCCTGGATCCATCCTTAAAGCCCCCCCCCCCCCACTCCAAATGTTCTTATGTTTGAGAAGAGAAATAAAAAAAAGACCTACGTGGGATTGTTCAGAGGCTTTCTCTTCTGCCTCTTCTGCATCTTCAGGGTCACCGTCTGCTTTGCTGACCTGTCAGTGAGCAAAACAGCGAGTCAGAGGCTGAACGTGAGAACGTTTGACCAGAAAACGAGCAGAAGACTCGACGGTACCGTCAGCGCGGGAGACGGCGTTTTCTCTTTGGGAGTTTTCCGAAACATTCCAGCGATCAGACCTCCAAAGTCCTGACGGAGAGGTTGAGACAACAAATCAGATGTTAAGGCCTTTAAAAGCACATATTATTATGAAAGACGTGTTTTTAGGCGGCTTTCTCACTGATTTATTGTGCATTTAAAGGAAGAGAACTTTTAAAGTATTCAGATTTTTCAAAGGATAAATTTCCACTTTGTTGTCGCTCACGAAGCACATCAGTGATTTTGTTTGGAAAAAGCAGAACTGGTGTCGTTCTAATGTCGTTCGTCTCTTACCTGTTTGGGTTCTGCGTTCTTCTCCTGCTTGTTTTTTTCTGCAGGTTGTTCCTTCTCTGCGCCCGCGTCCTCCGTGACGCGGTCTGGACTCGGCTCCACACTGGCCTTAGAGAGGAGACACCAATCTTCAGCAACATTATGATCATCCTGAAATTTATCATCAGTACCAGCAGACGAGTGGACAGACAAACATTTAGACTCTGTGCTTAAAGTTTCATAAAGATCGTCCTGTTCCTTGCAGTCACCTCATCGTCTGTATTTACAGCTGCTTTATGGATACAACAGGTTACATTTACAATGAGGACGAACGTCTTAAAGTTAAAAGCCAAAAGTCTTCAAAGTTTCAGGTGACTTTACTGAGAAATTTAATTTAAAACTTAAACAGAATAAATTCTAACCTTATTCTAATATCATGCGGCAGCGAGTAACCGTGAGCCCACATGTGTCACTGTGTGAAGCTGTGACGCTGCAGGTTTTAAATGCTGACAGAGGGTTAGGGTGAGATGACAGGAAGTGAGTGCAGACAGAGAACGACACGCAACAAAAGTCCCAGACTGGACGCAAACTGACTGCAGTCCAGAGTCAGCACCGAAGACCCTGAATGTAATGTAATACACTGATTCTTCAACAGGGATGTACCAGCAGAGAAAAAACACACACACACCCGCTGTTACTACCGCCGCCACCACCACCACCTCCACCAGCACACAGGAGAGGGTACTTTTTACAGGTGTAAAAAGTCTCCTCAGACGCTGTAACACCAGCAGAAAACACCGAGGCAGGCGGTGCTTCATACCTTCGGCGATGACTTGAACTGTAATCCTTTCATTACTCCCTTCAGAGCACTCTGTCGAACGCAGTCACATGTCACAAACCAGCTGAGAACATCAACAGTGACACACACACACGCACACATGTACATACACACACACCGGTTTGCTGCCAGGAGCCTGTTTGGCCGGGACATCTTCAGACTTTTCCTCGTCAGCACAGCCGTCGATTAGATAGCTCTGAGGAGGAAAGAAAACCAGACAAACGCTCAGCAGCTGCTGATTTGAAGCTCTAAAACAGAGTATTATACACACGTTTATGCTTCGTGTGACTGAGTATATTCAAGTACTTGAATCAACATCTATGAGATGATGTAGGCCTACATATCAAGAACTGATTGTTTCATAATTGACACTGACTCTAAAATCCTTCAAAAAGCAGGTGATGTTTTGAACAGAGTCTCTGGTTTTTGGATGAGGTCACGTATGATTTACTGAAAGGCGTCCAGATGGAGAAAATATGGAGTCACAGAGCAGAGACGAGCCGCAGCTGCGTCGCTTACAGTGAACGAAGGCGTTTTGTCTTTTTGGCTCCGTCGAAACATTCCAGTCGGGACCGTCGGATCGCTCTGAACAAAGCACACGGAAAATAATTACTGAGCATCAAAAGGCTGCGCTGATCATCGGCTTCTGAAATGTTTTACACAGCGTCCCGTCGTTTCTGGGATCGGGGTTGTACTGAGCTACGTGACAGCCGATAACTGCTCCAGGTGAAATACCTGTTTGAAGTCTGCCTCATCTTTGGACACTTCTGATTGGTCGTTTTCTCTGGTAGTCTGATGAGGAAGAGGAAGGATGATGACTGCGATTTATAAAACCGAGCAATGAGGAACAAGATATTTCATTGTGTGTGTGTGTGTGTGCGTGTGTGTGTACCCGTGTATCCTCAGCTTGTACCCTCCTGCGCTCGCTGTATCTGGTTGTGGCATTCAGTTCCTACACACACACACACACACACACACACACACACACACACACACACACACACACACACACACACACGAGGGAACAATAAGAGAAGAGCTCTGGAACAGGAACAGAAAGGTGGAACCTCGTGCAGCTCTGATTCTTTACTGTAACTCACTCACTGCTCTAAACTACACACTCACTATGACTTCAATCAGGAAAACAAACACACAATATCACTCAGTTATCGAGTCCACGCTCGGCTTCAGGCATGAGGAAGTGTGGAGGTTGCGAGTGTTTGGATGCTCTGTACCTTTTCTGTGGGTCTGGGTGGAACCACAGGGGATTCAGTCGGTTTGTCTTTTGTCTCTGTTTGGATCAAGTTTCCTTTGGCCTGAAACACACAAAAAAAAATGAGGAAAAACACTTGAAGGCAGTCACAATAAGAGTGTTTCTGGTACATCAGAATACAGTTTGACATGTAAACCCACATACTGAATCATGACACTGATGCATTTAATGCATTGATCTTTTTGGTGGTGCTGCTGTAGCATCATTTGAAGCTCAGATGATCTTTTATATCTCATTTTGTTTTTCTTTGTTCAAAGATTTGATTTGATGATCACAGCATGTGTCTGAACCACTTCGCCATCACAAATCCCAGTTTTGCTATTTAAATCAAGAAAAGTCTGGTTGTCTTCAGCGTTTGCCCTCCCCCGCTCTGATCTCCCTGTACTGGAAGCTATCGAGTAAAACAGAAATAATGGAAAATGAAAAAAGAAGGTACCTCATTGTTCATCGCTGCTCTTTTCATGCGGTATTGTGTCTGACTCAGTTCCTGCACAGAAAACATGAACGGTTAAAATGTTTGTGTCTCCAGGTTAATCTTAAAAAGTGGCCCCTGCTCCTTATTTCCTCTATTTCTTCAGCGACTCTACAAGAGTTTGTTTTTTTACACTTTATATCAGTCCTGCTGAAGCTGCCAGTGGCTAATTACAGACGTCAGCTTGTGTTAATGTTCATTCATTAAGCCTTTATTTAAAGAACAAAAGAGGGCGTTTCCTCAAAACTAATGACAGCAGAACACAGTTAAAAGCAGTCACATTCAGTGGTGGAGCACTTTGTAATGCTGGTTTCAGGCTGACTTGCAGGTCCACCTGTAAAGAGTGTGTGCAGCACAAAAACTAAATAAATCTGGATTTGATGGATTATCTTTCAGTTTTCCACCTCACAGAGTGGAAACATCTCTCCACTGGAACCCAGGTTATGTAATCTATTTCAGTGTTGCCAGATCTTTAGGAATGTTGGCACACTGCACCTCCAGTAGAAGGTAAACGTAATAAAAACACACAGCAGACCCTTCAGAGAAACACCTCTGGTCTTTGAAAGATCAGGAGCTTCTTCCAGGTCGGCGAGCACTCACAGAGTCTGCAGGTCGAGGAGGTACCAGAGGAGCTGGTCTCTCTGGGTCGTTTCTTTGTCTCTGTAACGACAGTTTAATCCAAGGGTGATGCCTCGCCGTAACATCCTGAAGTCACATACAAACAACCACTCAAACAAATGACAGACTAATCAAAGGGTTGTTACGGTACCTCTGCAGGCTTCGGAGGAGGTTTAGGCTGCGAGCAGAGAAGAAAACATGAGGCTCTGTGAGTGACGATACACTAATTCATATTTCCATCTGTGGTATTTTACATGTTCTACAATATTCATTAAACCTGTAACTGTTCTCACCGGCTTCGGCTTCTTTTTGACTTCTGGCTTCATCATACACGCCTCCATCCTGCCTGTAAGAGTGACAAAAAACAGTGTAAACAGGACCGATTGCTTGGACTGTCTCTTTAAAAGCCGACTGGACAGGATGGAAGTAAGAGACGAACCCTCCCAGCAGCTCCCACTGCTCCTCTCAGCACACCGTTTGACATGTCACGACAGGAGAAGCACAGGTGTGATCGTAACAATGACACCTGCATTCCAATTCAACAGTATGTTTAAAAGGTTTTTCAGCATGTAAACAAAGAAATAAATGCAGATTTGTGCCGACTGTTATTACGAGTTTCGGACTTTTCTCTCATAATACAGCTGGAAAACTGCCTCTCAGGTCTTGAACGTGGGCTCTTAACGATCAACCTTTTCCTGCTTTCCATCCATTCAACACGCCGTGAACGCAGCTTAAAGCAGAGAGCACTTCGTCCAGAGTTAAAGCTTGTTTTTCATTTTCTACCATCGTCCTCCAGCTTGTCTCCACCAGCCACAATTTCTCGTAATGTTTTGCAGCTGTGAGCAGCTCCCGCATTTCCTGTGTGTGATGCATTTAAGGATATTTTTATGCATCCAAGGTTGATTAAAAAAAGGGGGGGGGGGGGGGGGGGCATTATGCTTGTTTTTCGTGTGCATCGTTAATGTAATTACTAACACCTGTTCATTTTCTACTGTCACAGCTCCTTCACATGTCGTCCTCTAATGTCTACTAGAGGTCTGTTCCATCCTTTCTCCCATAATCCACCTGGTGCGTATGGAGCATTCAGTTAATTGCATTTTTATCTGGGCTGCAGCTAATGATCATTTTCATTATCGATTAATCTGTCCATCATTTTCTCAATTAATTAGTTGTTTGGTCCATTAAATGTCAGAAAGCTGCAAAAAGTCACAAAAAGCAGGTAAATAATGGAATACTGGTGTTTTTTGGTTTTATTTGCAGTCTGGATTTGTCAAACAGAAAATGTTTTATGATAAACAGCGTTCACCATTAACCTTCTACCAGCTGTCCATCACGAATTCAGGTGAAACGTCACAGCGTGAACTCTGATATCATGTCCCATGGCCTTAAAGGAAAAGCTTGTTTCTAAAATAAAACCTAGTTTAGACTGTGAGAATGTTTAATGAGTTCAGTTTATCAGCCTTCACACCAGGTGAGCTGTGCAGCATTAAAAACACGCAGACGCAGAGCAGCAGATCACAGTATGAGTTTAAATATGGAAACATGCAAATCAGATGCCGGATTAAAGATAAGGCTGCCATTATTTTAGCTTTTACGAATATTAAACAAAGTGTTTTGTCACACAAACTCCCATCAGTCATTAAAACACATGAAAGTGTTGCACTGGGTCACATGTTCCTTAATTAAAACCAAGCCTACAGAAGCACATGATACTGCATTTCTATCAACAGCTACACCGGCCATGATCTTCACTGCAGAGGGGCAACGAATAGCTGATTAACTGATTAGTCTCTCTAATATATGACAGTTAATTAAATATCTTAAGTAGACATTTGTTAATAGGATAAATGATTTGCTGGTTTTGGCTTTCTCGTGGGGTTTGAAAGACAAAATACTGCCATGTCGAGTCACGTCTCATCTGAATGCAGCTTGAACATGTGCTCCGTTCTTTCCATTACAACATTTTACAGGTGGAGAAACCACATTTTGTTCCCTCTTTGTGATCCCGTCTCATTTTGTCCACAACCCAAAGGCACTCAGTTTACTGTCCCAGAGGAGCAAAGAAACAAGAATATATTCATATTAAACAAGCTGAAATCCTCCTTAAAAATTATTAAAACTGATTAATCAAGTATCAAAATAGTAAGTGATTCATTTAATAGATACTGCACTCTGAAGTACAATCAGCAGCATAATGTACTTTCAGCACACTATTTGCATGTCAGTACTTCATAAGACCCCATCATATTTAGAAGTTTATCGTGTTTTACTTGCAAAATCTTTACCTGTAAAGTAGCTATTACCAGCAGTATGCAGTACAGCGTAAATAATGCAGTATAATGAGGCACCAAAATGGCTTTTTCAAGTACCTGACAACTGTTAAACACTTCAGTCTGGCTAAAGTACTTTGTTATATTTCTACTTCTGCATTTCATAGCCTGTAAACTTTTCACCACTGCTCAGACAAACTAACTAATACTGGAAGAAATGCGTGTTACTGTATGAAGTATTTGGAGAAGTATCACAACACACATTTCCTAAAACTGCCGCCTGCCGCTTTGAACGCAGCACCGCTGAGTTACTGAACGTTAGCTTACAGGCTGGAACCGTTTTGCTAACGCTAGCAAACATTTAAAGCTAAAACTGAACTCGTCATTTAAAAGCGACGGTAAATTATCAATTACAGACGTTTAAAACTACAAAAACAAAGTCACGCTAATGTCAGAATTTCACCTACCGGAGACTTGAAGACAATTTAGCGATATTTCACGTTCAGTTTGTGCCGAATTTACATGTGAGCACAGACGACTCCTTCACTGTCAACACATTCCCAGGACTTTTAAAAACTTCACCACACCCGCACATCTGCACGCAGGAGGCGTTCAAATGCTCCTCTAAAAGTCCGAAATCACACCGCCTCACTCGCATCCGACTCAAGCGCTTTGGCTTGTTTTTCTAAGTAGCGGATTCATTTACAAAGACCAATAAAAATATCACCATATATTTCTACAAAAATGTCACATTGCAGAATAAGACTGATTAGGAGGTGTCCTAAACTTTTTTTTAAAAAATCTTTTTTTTAATGATTGTAATTATAGTTCATATTTTACTATATTTATCTGAATTATTTTATGTTTTGTGTATATTTAGATACATCAATTTATATTCCTATATACACCGTAAAATTTCTTGATGAATAAAGTTCTATTCCATCTTATCTTATTCTATTATTTGATCGGATTTTAGATCACTATGTATTAGGGGTGGAACGGTTCACAAAATCCGCGGTTCGGTTCGTATCACGGTTTTGTGGTCACGGTTTTCGGTTCGGTTCGGTGTACATTGATTGTTTCAAAAATCAATTATGTCTTGTATAGTAATGTTAAAACTGAAAGAATGAGGCAGTCTGACATTTGATACATCATTGTGACGGTCTTGGGTTAAAGGTAAGTGAGATTCTGGCACTGAAAGAGAGGAGATATTGCTAGTTCCAACATGCTTTTCATTTATTTGGAAAACAATATCTCTATCTAAAATAAAACGCTTCGCCAAAACGGCTCTCACAACTCTGACGCTTGGTGCTTATGAAAGAATTTAACTTTACTGTTTTTACAACTCACATTATATACCATCAACATAAAGTAAAGCATAGGCTCTATCAGACTTAGGTCCCTTTGAAATCAACACAAAAATAACATGTTTCTTCTAACATGTAACATGTTTCAACTCCGTATGGACTATTAGTGGTTCATGAAAAGCTAAGTATTTCCACTCGAAAATTGAAGTGCAGTGTTTGAAATACAATCAAAGAAATAAGGCTGGAGTCTGTTTGTTTGTTTTTTTTAATCAAACTTAAAGTGTCACTGTGTTATCTAAAGTAACAAAACAAAATACAATAAATAATCCAGTTGCCCTGGATGTCCATCCATCCGTAGTAAGAGCAACATAGGCTGTGTCAGACAACTCTTTCACAATTCCCCGTCGGACCTCTTCATAAAGTGCGGGAATTACCGTGCAGCTGAAGTGTTTGCGGGAGGGGATTTTATATCGTGGCTCGAGTGCCTTATCATGCACTGAAATCCCGCACCCTCAACCACGGCATAAGGTTGCATATCTTTGGCGATGAAACACCCCAGTGCTTTCGTTATGCCCTTCGCCCTGTCTGACTCGTCTGTGTACGTTTGTTTAAAAGCCGCGGGGAGGAGAAGTTGTGCAGCCCTGCCCGGCTCTCTGCCCGGCTCTCTGCCCGGCTCTCTGCCCGGCTCCCCGCCCCTCCTTCTTGCGCTGTCAACGGTCACACTGGGATGATGTCTCCGCAGTTGAGCCAACATGTTAGATGTGTTTCCGTTAGCGTAAGCGATACGCGTTGCACAGTACTTGCACACTGTGGCACTTTTATCCACAACTTTCTTACCGCCTTCATAGGTCACCCTGAATGCAAAATGCTCCCACACACCAGACCTATATAACGCTGCTGGCGCATCCTCTAGCTCCGAGTCTTCTCCGCTCGCCATGTTCGCACCTCCTCTAAAACTGATTTCCCGCAACACACCCAAAATTGCGCGCGAGTATGATTCGAACGGCACGCACGCGCACCGAACCGGGAAGGTCGACCCGAACGGTTCGGCTCGGTTTCATTAACCGTCCCATCCCTACTATGTATGGATTAAGTTCTTACATGCATCTTAAGACAACATAAAAATGGCTTCAGGTTTTATTAAAACAGTTATATATATATGAGAGGTTAGGCCTATTTTACAAAAGGTACTTATTTATTTATTTTTTAGAAGAATGTCTTTAGTACTCATTAAAGTCAGGTTGCCGATGCTGCTTTCATCCTTTTCACTTAATCTTATCTGCTCATGTTCAAGCTACCTGTTCTCATGATTGTCTGACCTCCACATTATTTCAACATTTCCGACACCACCCAAAGGCAACACTCCTGACAGGTCGAACAAAGCATCTTAAGCAAACCAAAACACGCCCTGAGAGCTCCTGAGCCTCAACCCCTCACAACGAACTCACCTCTTATATAACAAGGAGACTTTCCACATAAAAATTATTAGTCACTCAGTCTGTGTCTGATAACTGCTCCCAAGATTAAACGCAGCATCTAAAGTCGAACATCTCACCTGGTTTCTGCAGTCGAGAGGATGCGGATTCCGTCTCCTTCCTGGGTTTCTGGCGTCTGTGGACTCACCTGAGATGGGGCGTGGCCAGGTGGAGGTCTACCTTTGCCTGTCGGCTGTGACTCATCAGTTTCAGCAGTGTCAACAACACGTAAATAAAAACCTGAACGTAATAGTGGGAGCTGTTCCAAAAACAGAGAGGAAAAATGCAGCGCTCACCTGAAACCAGAACAATGACGTGTGAAGGAAAGGTTTTATTTTTTCCTGATCATTTCACATCTCACATTCTATTTTTCATCATTATGTTTGATAATTTAACTGTTCAATTACATTATTAGGTCATCTAAATAAATGATGTTTGTAACCAAGACTTCTCCCTAACAACAGGAAAATAATTCAGACACACACACACACACACACACATATATATAAATATACACATATGTAATTTTAACCACACCTGTTGGGTGTGGGTGTGCGCTCCAAACCCCGACCAGCACGGTGCAGGTTTGTTCTGCTTGGGCGTAGTCTGTGGCCCTGTAGGAAGCCACAATGGGCTTTGACTGTCATTGTTGAGTGTACTCGTGTTTTATTTAGTCTGAACATCTATATATCACTCCAATACAAAGTACTGAACATCACTCAGTACTTCATTTACAGGCCTCAGGATTTCCCATAACATTGAACAGGTGTCACCCTTCATCTGTGAGTTATTATCCATATGTCATCTTTGTCTCTATGCAAAAAAAAAAACCACTGAATATGTCAGATTATGTCAGACTCTCATAAATGAGATCAAACTCGTATATGAAGTCTTGATGTCAAAACTGTGACAGATGACAGAAATACTGAGACATTTGCAGCCAGCAGACTTCCATCCGTCACGGAAATGACTGAAGAAAAGTAAACAGTGCTGAAGGACTGTTTGACAGAGAAGTTTATCCTGGTTATTATCTGAGCGTGTAACAACTGAGCAAGTGCACAGCGGTCGACAGAAGGAAATGAAGTGTTTGCTCGGTGGGAAACAGACTTAACAAAACACACAAACTGGCAGAAAATGTTCTTTGGACCTTTAATTATCATTTTTACATTTACATTTATTACACATAGAGTTCTACAATATATTGCACATAAAAAGGTATCATTGAATGAACAACACCCAGAATAAGACTGAAAAATAAATATTAGGTTCATTAATCGGAGCTGACATCATCAGGCCGCGTATCAAACACAGACTTTGAGATAAGAGTCGATTAAAAATGAATGCCATCATTGAAAAAAACAGGCCGACACAGTCCAGGCTGGTTTTTAACAGTCTGGTGTCATTCCAGCTGTTTAAAAAGGGATAACTTTACACCCTGAAAGCATTAAAACATTGAATATGACAGAAGACACGACTGAAGACCAGTGGCACCACCCGTTCAGACGTTTTAACGTACTCTCGCGCTTCAAAGTGTTTGCTGAGTGGAGATTCACCCGTCGATAAATTAAGAGCAGCAGCTCAACAAAAGCTTTCTCAAACACAGTTTACCTGCTACTAAATATTTAAATCTAGCAGCTGCCAGGTGTAAATGCTAAGCTAGCGGAACCGCCTGTCAAAGCTAACAGCTAACATTAGCCAGCTAATACATGACCAGTTTAGCCTGACGTAAAATGAAATATGGTCAACATATCTGGCACTTGATCGAAATGCTGTTTGATAACTATGTAAAGCGAAAATAAAAACACATTATACTACCAACAAATCCTTTAAAACATTGTACTACAGCAAACCACCACATGACGCCGGTCATATTAGCATAATGTTTGGAAGTTGTGTTGCAGCTCGTGGCTTCCTGTTAACACACTTTTGACGCCGCAGATGTTTCCCAAAAACTGATTTACGAATTATTAACGTCTTTCATAAATGAGCCATTCCTTAAATTTTAATGTGTAACCCACTATCTTGAAATAGCAGCTAGTAAGAACTTAGCAAGGACTTCACTCACAGGCTAAGTGATGGATTTACGAGCAGCTGGTGTAACCCCGTCCTGGTTCTTTCTCACCACGATTTTGTCATTTTATTGCCTCTTTTGTAAAAACAACGTAAAACAAATCCGATTGATCATCAAGCTAAAAAAGCCTTGTAAATCCTCAAAACCTCAAGCTGGGGGGAAGCGGTTTTGTTGCGGCCCAATTAAAACACAAGGAAACAGACTCGTGCTATGTTGCATTGTACTGTTTTTTTCCTACTGCATCATGAATGATAAAGGCACTAATCACTAAGAGTACACACAGTCTCCACACATGATCCTCGTCTTTCAATATAAAACTCTAAGCAACATGTTAAAGTCTGAATTATAAAGTCTAGAAAATACTTTGCATCTATTTCTTCAATGAATCTAAAACTGGAATAATCAAACACATCAGTTAGTTAATATTTGAATCTCATTTTGTGGCGGTTTAGTAGTGTCGCGTAAATGCTGTTTGTGCTCTGTCGTGATTCAAGAAGTCCACACGTTTTAGAAACCAGTGTATTCCCTCCTCTGTAGTCTTTGTGCATTCAGAACTGGCCTGATTTTAGTTTTCCATTTTAAGAAGGTGGCACCAAACACCTCTCAGATGCTAACAATGCAGCAGCATGCTGAGGTTTGAGCCGGTGCATCAGAAAAACTTAAAATGGGGGAACTGAGAAACTGACTTCCCACTGAATCCTTGAGCCGTTCCTGTCAAACATACTCCCGGCTCTCGATGTCCTTTTTAATGGCTTTTTTAATGCGGTCGATTTCATCTTCATCTGAACTGTCGTATTTGTTTTCTTTCTCCGTCTCTTTCTCCTTCTCTTCGCCTGCGTCCTTGTTTTCCGGCCCCGTGTACTGCAGCTCCTCCCGTATCGAGTTCAGCTCCACCAGACCGTCGTGCAGCTGCGTGGCGACCTCCCTGATTTTGGCGGCGAACTCGGACTTGGCCCCCTTCTTGAGTTCTTTGGAGTCTTTGGCCACGAAGTAGATGTCCATACCTACAAAGAGTCCGGTGAGCACACCAGTGGCCATGCTGGCGATCTGGACCGCTCTGGCCGCCGTGCTGCCGGCCACGTTGGCGATCTGCACCACGCGCATGATCTCATTTGCGTTGATGAGGATGGCCTTTCCTGCCATGGCGCCGTCTTCATAGAAACTACTGCTGAGCACAGGGAAGTCGCGGTTGTAGGCGTGTTCTTTCATCTTGATCAGGTCGAACTTCTTCAGGTTCTCGATTCCCTGCTTGATGAACTTCAGGCACTTGTTGAGGTCGACCATCTTCTCCTGATAATCCTGCACGATCTTCTCCACCTTCTTGCGGTCCATCGAGTTGTTGACCTGGTTGGAGATGCCGGCGCCTGCCGACGTCAGACCTCCCGCCGTGGCGACACCCAGTCCCACCGCCGTCACAATCAAGGAGGTTCCCATGGTGACCGGTGCCAGAGCGAGGCCGGCGATGGTGGCCACGCCCCCGATGGCGCTGGTGGAGCCGCCGGTGATTTGAGCGATCTTTGTGTTTTTGCTGAACTTGTCCAGGCCGTCTGCGATGCTGTTCAGGTCGATGACGTGCTGCCAGAGGCTCTCAGCACGCTCCGAGAACAGCTTGTTGAAGACACGGATGCCCTTCTGCACCTTCTCCGCCGTCACAGCAAACGCCCTGAGAGGAGCGAGAGAAGAGCGATAACCCTCATTATCTTTAACGTCATCGTCTCTCACTCACCACTGGTGCACGTCGGCATGCAGGTGGTTGTGGTTTCATCTGACCATTCAACTCCCACAAAACCGTAGAAACCAGGTTCTGATTTTCTGATAATCCACACAATCTTCTGTCATCAGCAAAGAAAAACTTTGGAGCTACTCTAATACGTTTCAGAGATTTGAGGAGAGAACAAATTAAATTTTATATTGGGGTCATGGAAGACATTTTTGATGTGGGTATCTCAACACTCCACATGAAACTGAGGCTATCTGCATGGCTGAATACCAATTTCATAGAGCAAAGACACCAGACAGTGAAATATTACATTATTATTGTTATATTAATATGAACATCTATTTGAGCCTTCACTTACTTCGCCTCTTCCTTTTCCGTCATGTCATCATCTTGAGGCGTGTCTTCCCAAACTGAAGGAGTAATGAAGAACAATGTTAGTTTTCTGATAGTACTACTTATATGGCCAAAAGTATGTGGACACAAAACATCCAGTGCATTATTCCAAAAGCATGGGCATGAATATGCTGTTATAATAGACACTGACATTGGAAAAATAAAGCCTGGCTCGCAGTCTGTGTTCAAGTTCATCTCAAAGGTGGTGGATGGGGTTGAGGTCAGGGCTCTGAGCGAGCCAGTCCAGCTCTACCACACTAAACCATTTCTTTATGAGCCTGGCTTTGTGCGCGCAAGCACCGTCATGTTGAAACTTTAAAAGGAGGAACACTATTTTCTAAAATATAAACTTATGCTGCAGTATTAAGATTTCCTTTGATAGGAACAAAGGGGCCCAAACCAAGAAAAACAGCACACTGAAGTATGTAAACAGGCACGTCCACATACTTTGGTCATACAGCGTAAGTGGTTCAAGGTTAAACTAAACAACTGGCGTTCCACTCTCAAAACACAGCCCAAAGAAAGCTGAACAAAGTGAAAAACATTTTATTTATGACTCACCTTCCACCGTGTTCCACCACTCCATAAGATCCTCCACATCCTGAAAGACACCGTGAGATTCAATCAAGACCCTGATTAGTTTTTGTATAGTAGCAGCTTTTCTTAAAGGGGTGCACACAGTTCACGTTCACTCTGGCCATCACAATACACTAATATAACACATCATAACGCTGTGCATGAAACAATAACAACTGACAACATTTAAGTAACATACACAAAGAAACTAGAGAGACTGAATCTATCATAACAGATAAATATCGTCACCTGCAGTTTTCTTATATTACCCAATAAATAAGCAATAATCCAGGTGAGACAAAGCCAAGGCTTGGATTACTTCTTGGATAGACAGTTGATAATGTCAGATTATGCTGAAATGTTACTATGGTGACATATTTTGCTTCAGAAGCCAAACCTGTCTGTCTTCAGGCTGTGTTGGATCAATACGGAAGTCTTCCAGTTGGTCAAACAAGGACCTGTTTGCACCTTCATTCTGGAACAACAGGAAAAATACTGCTTAAAAATCGTACACTAATACCAGGATGCTTTCCTGTGTAAAGCCAAAAGTCTGTATCTACAGCTGAAGTGTGTGTCAGCAGGACAAAAAGGCTGAGAGACATAAAAAAGAGCGAGGATTCAAATGAACTCATCAAGCGTCACAGTTTCACTTTTTACACTGTATATGCTGAGATAAAGAGGAGGAAGTGAGGGTAAAAGGGATTCTGGCTGAACTGACTTATTTCTGCTGTTTTTGCAGAAGTACAAAGGGCCTAAATCTTCCATGGACACGCTGAAAAGGGAAGCAGAGAAACAAGTCTGGGCACATTGCAGCCTAAACTCATCTTATCTTCCACACATGCATGCACAAACACCGTGTGGTGGAGCCAAGGTGTGGGGGTGGGTTTCATGTCGAGAGCGGAGGAAAAAAAAAAACACGACTATAATAGTCTCTGCTGGGAGCTGAGCGGACACCCTGGAGACAAACAACAGAAAGGGGTTGTTTTCAGGGATGGGTTGGGTGACTGAAACAGGCCTTTCATAATCCTGAACCACAGTGAGTAAGACGGCGACATGTCAGACTGCTGGATAAATACACAGACACAGACTGGGAGGGAAAAGGTTAAAAGCTGCTCTAAATGTAATGTGAGGTGACTGAAGGAAAGAAAGAAGGACTTTCTGAAGAGCATCGGTTTTCTCTACCTCTGCTGTGTTGGCTGCAGCGCCGTCCTGTGCAGGCTTCTTTACAACTTTGCCCTAAAACAATGAACACAAACACACGGTTAAAGCACTTCAAATAACAATATCAAATCATGCTTTGAGGCTGATATTGGTTCCCATACAGTCCAGACAGCAACACAGTCATTATTCAGAGGCAGAGCTGATCTGGAGGTAGGAGTGATCATTTTTAACAAATTAAAAATGACAAAAATCGAAGCATCATAACTGATAACGTCTTCCCTTCAAAACAGTACCCAGGTAACAAACTCATGGCGTGCTCATAAAAGGCAGTATTTGGAATTTCAGCTACGCTAACTTAGCAACCTCGCCAAAATAAGGTCACACAGAGGAGCACTCCAGTGAGCGAAGAGATGATGGTGACAGGTGAAAGTGTTGCTCAACTGTAAGTTTTCCATGTAACAAAGGCGAAATGCTGCACTGGAACGTTCTGCAGGAGGAAGTGAACGTGATATGGACGCAGCTTCTTTTGTTCCACAGACACATTTTAGACCAGAACCTGGAGTGAAAAGCAAACGATGTGCACTAAACAGCAGACAGGAGGTCATTTCTGACGTAGCTTTGTATTTGGAGCATGTTTCCTTTGTGTTAACACCCAATGACATCAACTTTTTTCCTCCATATATTCAACACGCATCTATCAATGAACTTAATAGGCAGAGAACAGCGAGCACTGGATGCCTGAAATGGGTGGATGTGGTGTATTCAGGCCCTTCAGGACCGTGACCTGTAGCCCGGATGACGTAGTCTGGATCAGTCTACTCAGATTCTTGTTTCTCCAGTTCAGCGACGTGCAGAAACACACTGTCTGCTGAACAGGCTGCGAACTGATACAGAGAACAAAAACGCCTGATTTTTGTTTTTAGGGTGGAAGGATGTGGACGATGTGCCTATCGTGTTGTCCTCAATGATGTGAACTGCTCAGTGAGGACAAAGTGCAGTTAGCCAATGTGTTAAAAGACAAACAGCAACAAACAGGTTTTGTTCACACGTGAGGAAACAAGCTGGTACATGTTCGACTGTTACCTTGACTCGAGGCATGAAGGGATTGTGTCTCTTAGGTTTCTTGACTTTCGTCTAAAAAGAAAAAAAAAAATCAGGATTTCGGTGTTACTTTGAGGAAGATTCTGAAGCATTTGTTCCTGCTGACTTTTACTGTAAAAATCAAACTTAAAACTGTTTAACCAATCAACAAGCAAAGATGGAGCAGAAGGAAATGAGCTAAAAGACCTCCTCTGTTTTGTCTTTGGCCTCCTCGTCTTTCTGCTCCTCTTTGGACGAAGGATCATCTTCTTCTCCCAGCCCTTCATCATCAGACGGAGCCTGAAGTACAGTGAAACATAACAGTGAAATAAATAAGTGCCTGGAGGAAAGAAGTTACACAAGGCTGCATGTGAATGAAGTTAGAGTCTAACACTCTGCAGCCTTTGCCAAACACTTGAGGAGGTAATGAATCAATCATCATGTGTCACAAACTGAGGGACGAGCAAAGAAGACAAATGTCCTCATGACTCTACATGAAGTGCAAACATCAAAATAAAAACACTCTCATCACAAACCTTAGCAGCTGCACGAGGCATAAACGGATTATGATGCTTTTTCACCCTGGTCTGTAAAGGAAATGGTACAGTGACAGTGTGTTAGATGAGAGGCTTCAACTTCCTCAAATACGCAGGTAACTATATTCTATCTCTGTATATCAAAAACAGTGTTAGTCTCATCTCATTATCACCTGCTCCCATCACTGAGAGACTTATCATTTCCACTGGACGCCCCTCAATAAGAAGTGGCTTAGCGAGGAAAGAAATTCATGCTGTGCAGCGAAACATCCTTCAAAATCTACTGGAGATCCCAAAGTGGAATACCAAATACATCAGGCTGAACTTTGGAGAAATGTCTCTGAATTATAAAACGATGAAGCTGATGTCAAGAAGTTCGATCCATGAGCGTTCACAAACCTCACGGTAACAATAACCCGGAGGTGCCGCATGTCATTTGAATGGAAGAAGTGATAAGCAGGAAGCAGGAACTACAACGTTTACACGCTGCAGCAAACACTGTGTGTTCACCTGCGTGTATGTGGAGTCGTATCACACGCAGACGGACAAAGAAGGTCTCACACGCACAACACACACAGACGTTAGATAAACACTACAGTCAGCCTCTATACTGATTATTATGTGCACCACTAATCTAACACTGAGGATTAGCAGTTAATCTGACCGACAGTGATGAAGAGATAAACTTACTGTTTTGCTCTCGTCTCTCCCTTTGGCTTCAGCAGATTCTTCGTTTTTGAGGCCTTCATCATCTGATTGGCTCTGCAGCAAATTAAACTCGTTAGATTATACTACGGTAATCTCAGGGAAGTGTTTTCTACAAAGGCGTCTCGAGTCAAACTCTGTCTCAAATGCGTCCTTCTGCACAGTGAAGGTTAAACATCAAGTGAAGGAACAATAAGCAAAGCACATTTCTGACTCAGGGAGACTTTAAGTTATATCTTTTTTTGTATATTCAATAAGTAACAAACAAATACGTTGGCCTAACTGCGTACCTGATGGTGCTTCTGCAGAGCACGTCTCTCTGCTCTGCTCAGCTCCTGAAAGTAAAGCAGAGCAGTTTCTTTAACCACAGAGCGAATACACCAGCATCGAAACACATCAGCTCCAAACTGACACAAACAGACATTTTTTCCTTTAAGGCTGAAATCTTAAATTACCTCGTCTGAAGGTCTGGCAGGAACTTCAGGACTTTCTGCAGCTTTAGCTTTTTTCTCTCTGGAGATCATGTCCTTGTTGTCCTGCAGAGGACAAAAGTATGAGAAACTAGTGACACCTTTCCATACAAAGCCTGACAGTCAGAAGCATTGTGTGTAAAATCATTAACTGATTTAACTTGTATTCTAACAAATATCTTCAAATACATTCAAACTCTGAGGAAGCAGAGATGTGCAGACAGCCCACAAGTCACTGAGTAAATCTGAGAAGTGCAAACTGTACCTGATGACCCTCGGTTCCTCTTTGTTTTACTTTGCTGTATGTAGATGTGCTCTTCATCTCCTGTGGAGAGATCACAGCCTTAAGTATAAAACACACAGCAGCAGGACGGACGAACAGTCTCACTGAGTGCCAGGTGTGTTCTGCTGCTGGCGAACCTCTTCAGTTGGTCTGGGTGGGACGGACGGCGTTTCACTTCTTTCTTTGCTCTCTCGCTGGATCATGTTGCCTTTGACCTGACAAGGACACACACACACACACACACACACACACACACACACACACACACACACACACACACACACACAGTCACACAGTGTGTTGGAGCAGGAGGACGGGGAGGTTTGACAATGAGCAAGCTGGATTTAAAGGGAGGTAAAGGGGATGAGGAGGAGCGTGAGGAGGGAGGGGAGAAGCTGATCAGCTCTGTGTGTGTGTGTGTGTGTGTGTGTGTGTGTGTGTGTGTGTGTGGTGTCACTGATGACTCATGAGTGATGTGAAAAATAGACTGACCATTTTCGGTTTCTCTTCCACTTGTTTCCCGTCCTCCTTGAGCGTCTCTGTGTCTTCAGTGTCTCTCTGAATGAAGGACTTCAGTGTTAGCATTTTAACGGCATCGACCAAAGTCAGATTACTTGTGCAGTGATTAAAGGACTGTACCAAGTTCTTTTTGCAAGTTTAACTCTTTAACTACAATTCATGTACTACAGAAATCCATTTGCACACTGTTGAAAGCTGTTAGAGTTGTGTCATTCATCACAATTAAGTATATGTGTTCTGTAGTAAACTGGGTACACCATGAGAAATCACAGGTATGGTCCTTTAAGCCTTCAGCACATCATTTCGACTCATTAAAATGAACCACAGATTCTACAAACACCACCTCCATCACCATAACCACAGTCCCACCGCCACTACGGTGACTTCCTGCCACCTAAAACCTCATCGTCATGACCAACTCACCAACACCTCCACCACCACCAAACACAATCAACAGCATAGTTACTTTATTTGCAGAGCGGAACGGATTGAGTTTGGACATGGCTCCAACCACGGTGCTCTGAGGTGGACACAGCATGGAAAGATTTAAGGGAAAGCTTCAGCATTTTAGATAAGTATCCTCTTTGTCTGCCATTAGCCACAATGAGTCCGCTAATAAATCCATAAGATGAGAGAAGTAAAGCTGACAGACAGAACCTGTGAGTAAAACTTAAACCTTTGGCTCATGACTCCACTTTCTGACCAAAGCAGAACAAAGCACTCCACGCTGCCTCTTTTTCACCCATGTGCCCACACACACTCACAAGATAAGCAACAGAGCAACACGTGAGGAAGCAACGAGCTTCTCCTTCTTTATTAACGACAGACAAACAACATGCAGAGGCTTTTCAACCCCTCAATAAGACAAGTGTCTGCTGAAAAAAATAACCAACTCAATGTCAAAAACATGACTTCAAACTGCAGAAACAGAAAAATGAAACAGGAAGGAGTAACTATCACAGCACCTGCTTGTTGCCCGATGACTTCTCGCTGCTCGCAGGTGGATCCTCGTCATCTGAGCCCGCCTGCTTCTCCGGCTGCAGCGAGAAGACAGAAATCAGTATTTTTTGAGCAACACATAAAAGAGGCTGTGCAGTAACGGTCCTTCAAGGGATCCATTCATCAAAGGACACTTTACTTATTTCTTGAGCACTATCACAGTCTAAACCTTCCTCACTTTGTTTGCGGATCGAAATGGATTCAGCTTCGTCATCGTCTCAGCAAGTTTGCTCTGAATGTGAAACAAAGCAAACAAGAGACAAAAAATATGAAATAGGGAAAAGATGAAGAAACAAAATTGCTGAAACACGGAGAGAAAACCTTACAAACCTGTTTCTGACTGGGCTGGCCCTCTCCACTGTCCAGTATCTCCTCACAGTCAGAATCTGGGTTCTTCTCCTGCACAAGGAGCCAAATTTATAGTAAAATACAAACAACAGTAGTACAACAAGCTTTACTTCATCATCGTCTCTTATTGTTTTCAGGCGTTTCTGACTGATCAGTTCATCTTCCCCATCACACGCCCCTGAAGCTGAATAGTATTATTCAGCTTCAGGGGCGTGTGATGGGGAAGATGAACTGATGCCATGCTCTTACCTGTTTATCGGTGTAGAAGGTGCTCCTCATCATCGCACTGAACCCGTTCTGAAATGACACCGACACTGTTGCAGTCCACTTAAAAACAGCCCTAACCCTCACCTTAACGTCACAGCTGATATAAAGCAGATTTACTTCAACAGAGAGGAGATCAGTCGCTCACCTGCTTGGCTTTGGGCTTCTCTGTAGTGGAGGTATTCTCATTCGAGTGTTCAGCCTTTTCCTTATCCTGCTACAACACAATACACAGGACCAGCATGTCATTAATCTCAGAGCAGGACCAACAGTGTAAAGTAGTTTCTATGATGCGTGACGAGAGGAGTGCAGTGCGGTGAGCGTCGTCTCGCACCTTTGAGGGTTTCTCTATGAGACTGTCGCTGCTGGCAGAGAGATCTCCACCCACGGACAAATCATCCTGAACAGAGGGACACAGCACACAGTCAGAAAGCAACAAGCAAGACGAAAAAGGACACGCAAAAGCTTTACTTCGAGGTGAAATGTCAACATTTCACTAAAGAACTGCAGTCAGCACAGCTGACTGTGAGGGACTATTAGCAAGCAAGGTAGGAAATTAAAGGGCCCCGGGGGGAAAAGGTGCGGAAAGGTGTTTCCTGAAGGTAACTGGAAGTGTTGATAAATCAACAACAACAACAATGGCGGACTGGCAGTTTGTTTACATTTGGTTAGCGGTCACTGAAAAACTTACCTGAGACTGAGATTTGGCACCTTTTTTTTTGAAGACACCACTAAAGATTCCTCCTTTCTCCTGAGAAAATATGAAACCAACATGTCAGATCACTGCATTCACTCATTTACTTCTCATGGTTGATGTTCAGTGTCAGCGGCTGGCTTTAAGAAACCTCACCTTCGTGTTGTTACTCTCAGACAGATTATCGTTGCTGCCTGAGAGCTCGCTGGGCTCAGACAAGTCATCCTGAAGGTGAGAAACAAATGCAGAGTAATCAACATTAATCCCGCCTAATGCTTCGTAGTAAGATGGTTTAACGGTGAGATTCATAAGATGCAGCAACACTCCAGAACTCTCACCTGAGACTGTGTCCTCGCTCCGAAAGGTTTTGGGTTTTTTTTAAACATCCCGCTGAAAATCCCTCCTGCCTCCTGGAACAAAAGTCACATCAAAGCAGTTTAAGGAAATTTGGCCCAAAATGGAGGAGTTCAGTAAGGAATTCCTCTGCTCTCACGACCTCACCTTAGTGTTGCTGTTCACAGAAAGATTGTCGCTGCTGCCTGAGAGCTCGCTGGGTGCAGACAAATCATCCTGAAGGCGAGATGCAAACATCCCCCTCTGATTATTATCATCATCTCCTAATAAGCTAACGCAGGTATATGTGAGACAAATGAGGCGCAGAGCTCTCACCTGAGACTGCGTCCTCGCTCCGAAAGGCTTTGGGGATTTCTTAAACATCCCACTGAACATCCCTCCTGACTCCTGGAACAAAAGTCACATGAAAAGGTTTTGTGAAATTCTGCCCATAATGGAGGAAGTTGGGTTTCAAATGTCCGACGGATCGGTACGCCCTTCACTCAGCCGCTTGTAGTCTCCTCTGAAACGCTAACACTTGCAGGTTTGCCTCGCCCTTCCCAACACACACAAGAACAAATACACAAACACACATTTCCCAGACGCTGCATATAATGAGCTGAGCTCTATACAAACAGCATTAAGGTACAGTCACATTATCCACAGGTCAGTGACACCGTTCAGCCCCGAAAAAGGATGTGATGCCACAATTGTCATGTGGTTAATGAATAAATAAGGAAGAATGATGACTGTTTCAAAGCAAAGTGCATCAGCGTTCATACTAGTAGATGCAAATTGACAGGCAGGCCGTGTGGAAGCTGCACTAAAACAGGAAGCGCATGCTTGAATACAGATTTTAGATGAAGTGAATGAGCGATGGAGCAAATACATGCAGGACAGAGGTGTGATATGACTGGACCATCAGTTTAGAGTGAAAACAGGGAGGAAGTGTTAGTCACAGCGGCTGAATATGGAGATGAGGAGAGACTTCGTGTGATTGAGGCGGCTGCCTGTCACAACCCACCTTAGTGTTGCTGTTTGCAGAGAGATTGTCGCTGCTGCCTGAGAGCTCGCTGGGCTCCGACAAATCATCCTGAAGGCAAGAAACAGACACTCGTTACCGATTATCATCATCATCTGCTAATAATGTGACACAGGTAAAAGTGCAGCTCTCACCTGAGACTGTGTCCTCGCTCCAAGTGGCTTTGAGGGTTTTTTGAACATCCCGCTGAACATCCCTCCTGACTCCTGAATAATAAAGTCACATATCAGTTGCTTATACGTTACCTGAACTGAAATGGAAAATAAAACCTTTTGTTCTGTCTTTTGAACCGATGCAGCTGTCAGATGGACAGACGGGGATTTGGTGCTTCACACACTGACCAGCACCTCTTCCAAACTGCTGATGCATGCAGGTTCAGCTTCCAAACAGCCACAAAAACAAAAACACACCCTTCCCAAACTCACCATCCACTGAGTCGAGATCTACACAACTACTGGAGGTTAAATCAATTCAGAATCACCAACATGTGTCGCCGGTCAACACTAAGGAAGAGCTCAGTGGTCATTTAGAGTAACATATCTAAAAAAATAGTGAGTGGCCTGTGAGCGTCGTTTCTATCTGTCTCCAGTTGTTTGTGTTTTTGAATGTTTTTACATTTAAAAACTGGTTTGGCTGATGAGACTCACTTTAGTTGTGCTGTTTTCAGACAGATTGTCGTTGCCGCCTGTGAACTCGTTCTCCAAAAGATCCTGAAACACATGATCATCAGTCAGGAAACAACACATTTTACATGTCGTTGCTGATTTTATTCTCTGGATGAGACATCTCTGACAGCTAATAGCAGATTAACGGTTCACCTGCGAAGGCCTCCGGGCGTGTCCTGGTTTAGGAGATCGTTTGAGCATCCCGCTGAACACTCCTGATTTTTCCTGCAGACAAAGGTTTACTTTCAAAGACTGACGTGAGGAAACCAAAAATCTCACAGAGCAGACAGTAAACTCACCTTTGACGACTTGTTGTCTGTTAAACTGTCGCTGCTGACAGACAGGTCAGGATTCTGTACTGAGAGGTGGTCCTATGAAAGATTGAAAGAGTTTAGAATCTCATCTGTGCTTTTCAATACAACTATGGAGACACATATTCAAATATTTTATCACCATCACTTTTCTTTTACATCTTCCCATTTTTGTTGATGGGTACAACACAAGTGATTCAAGTGATCACAAAAGATTTTACAGAATCACAAAAGTAGCATAAACTCAGAAATACAATGTAACAAAGCAGGTAAATAAATAATACATGAAAAATTGATAAAAAATTCATTAGTCAAAAACAAAGGCAGCCTGAAACCCATTTTTCTTTGTCTGTGACCTAAAGTAACCCTGGACATGTGACCTTACAAAGGCCAATGCTAAAATTCATTATGGATTAATCTATTGATCACTTTTTCAGTGAATGAATGAAGTGCTTCCTCTGAGCGGTGTCAGATTGTGGATCCACTCGAACCTTTAAGCTGCTGATCCAAACAACAGTCCAAAGGTATTCAGACACACAGAAAAGCAGCAAATCCTCACATTTAATCAAAACATGTTTGACTTTTTGTTGATAAATGGCTTAAGCAATCAATCAATTAGCCAAATAGTAGTTGACTATCTTTCACTGATCAACTCATTGATTAATCGACTAATGATTTCAGTTCTGGTAAAATAGAAGAAGGCCACTACAAACCTGCGGTTGGCCCTCTTTGGCAGCTTTGGTCGTCTTCTTAAACATTCCTTTAAACATGCCTCCTTTCTCCTGAAATATCAATAAATAAGCTGAAAAACACTGACATTATTCATAACACAAGGAAAGTTCCTCAGTTTGGTTACTGATGGTCTGAAATAAAGTTTGAATGAAAAAGTTAAATTTCCAGGACTGTTTCCTGAGCATCACCTTGGCGCTGCTGTCAGTCAGACTGTCGCTGCTCTTTGAAAGTTCACTGTTGGCTGATAAACTGTCCTGTAACGTCGACACAGAAACAAATGCAGACGCAGAATCAAATACCGTAAATCCATTATTTGTACATTTTACCAAACAGGCGTTATTGTATAAAGTTAAAGAACAATCTATACCCTCACCTGAGCTTGGACAGACGGTTCTGCAGACTTGGAGGATCTTTTAAACATTCCACCGAACAACATCGCTTTTTGCTGCACAGGGAGCGAAAAAGAGCAAACTAATTTAGTTCTGACACCAGCATCACTGAGAACGAGTGAGTGACAGAGGGTGGACGTTCACTGCCGTGACCTGTGAGTCAACAGCGTCAATCTGCCTCTGCGTGGAGACGATGCTGCGAATGACCGACAATTCACAGATGACTTTATGGATGAGCGGACGCATTCACTGGTTCACATCCCACAGTCCAGTTTTCAAGTCCGGACTTGAAGCTGGTTTCATGTCTGGACTTGACAGTAAATTTCGGGTGATTGGTGCATTTCTAGCTCTGTGTAGACTGACCATAATACTGATCAGCCTGTTAAAGAACGACATAAACGGAGACACTGCAGCACTACAATACAACAGACTGGACAGTAAACAGATTTTAGTCTTTTTTAGCTTAACATTTAAAGCCTTTTTCTAATGATGCAGATGTAAATAAAAAGGTCTGTAAGTTTCTTGGTGATCGTCATGATGTAAACAGAAACTGTTACGCTTTATTTCAGGTTTAACAAGAACTAATATGTTCCTGTAAATTCATGGAAGGGTTCCTACAAAAACCATGTAATTTTGTGCTAATGACAGAAAAAATGTAGATATTTTCAAGCACATAAGTCTGACTATTGCTGGCATTACATAAGAGTCTTTTTTAGTCATGAATAAAAGAGTGAAGAGTGTAAACTTTATTTACAGGGCTGACTGTGAGCTTCGTGGTCTTTGGAGGGTGTTTACGTCTTTACTGATTAACAGTGTAGAACACAAACCCCTTTCTGTACTTTACATAACAGTGTTAAATAACAGTAGGAGGAACTCAAGGGCCCCAGCAGCTACAGGTGTTTTCTGTGTCAACCGGTTTGTGATCACTGAACTGAAAGACTCTTCAACAATAAAGACTTTTGTCATCAGTTGGAACCAGTAGCAACGATGGACTAACACACTGTTGGTTTTGGTCTTTTCATGGGATTTGTTGAAATATATAGAACAGCTTGTTTACATATGACGTCACATCACTCTGTTTAGTGGCTCGAGCTGCAGATGGAAGCAGGAAGTAATTTTCAGGACAGGAGGCCCTTTAACACACACTCAGAATGCTGATGTGTTGTTGTTGTTGTTGTGTTGTTTATGGTTGCTCAATTGATCGAACCAAGAAACCACAAGGAGCTTTTATCAAGTACCAAAAGTTGTTTTCTCAAACTTGGTGCAGTCTTGTGCTGTGGATAATCATATTAATTAATCTGGCGTGGGGGGTTAATGGGGGCCCAGTGGCACATTTCCGCCCTGGACCATGCTGGCCGGTTAATCCGGCCGTGATGCGGAGCTCCAGTTTGTACACTGAGCACTCAAAGCTCAAAGTCAGCTTTTCACCCTCACAGCCATTGTTCGGTGTTAAATCCGATGTTCCCGCACATCAGAAAACATGGCCGCATACTTTAGGACCTCACTGTGTAAGTGTGTGTGTGTACATGGAGAGATTCGGTCAGGTCGGTTAAATGCACTCAAACACGCTCGTTAACTGACTCCAGCAAACTATAAATGCAGCTCCGCAAAAACGTTTGAACACTAACGTTAGCAGGCTAAACTTTCATTAAAAACAACTGACAGACAGACAGACAGACAGACAATACTCACAGCTACACCTCCTCCTTCACACTCCAGGTCCAGATCCAGGTTATCGTATCGCTCCTGTCAAACAGTGCATTTCCATCGTCATTCGCGGTTATTTTCACAGACGTTAACCGACATTTTCGGTTTATGATGCGCTCCAAACATGAACGTCAGCTAGTTTTTAAACGTTAACTCACCATGAGGTTAGCTTCTCTCAGTCCGCCCCTGTTCGGCGTTAGTGTTTAGTTATTCCGCTGTTGTTGTTTGTTGTCGTTGTTGTTGTTATTGTTGTTGTTGTGTTTTGTTGAGACGTTACAACCCTCAGTGAGACTTTCTGTCCGTCTCGTGTTGATGCTGTCGGTTGTTTTCACACACTAACATGTGAAGTTAAAGAGCCTCTCTAAAAAAAAGGAAAAGAAAAATCAGGCCGGAGGTCTGAGACTTCCCACAGCTCCTTGTCACTTCTGGGGCTTTTCAGAGAGCAGACGCCTCGTTCTGACAATAGCAAAAACCGGCGGATCCAGTTTTTTTTTTTTTTCTACCTGTGCTGTCGTCCAGGGGAGGGCGTGTCCGCCCCACCTGAGAGCTTGAGATCAGCCTGATGCTGCTTTCAAGTGCTGCTCGGAAACTCCTGTTATTGGTTTCCTCGATCGCTATAAAAACATTAACTCCCAATTCCCAAGGTTCACACTGGAAAAGTGAGAAAATAAAGTGGACTGAGAGCAGACAGAATGCATACTGAACACTCAGAAACACTTATTTGTATACGAACATTGTATATTGTTTGTCATTGTGCTTTTTGGATGTATTTCAGAGTCAGAATCAGCTTTATGGACATGTGTACACATACAGAGATTTAAGTTGGTCTCAGTGTATTTTCACACAGTTACAAGAACAAATTCAATATTCATATGCACACCTATTTCTTCACCTACTTGTACGTACATAATAGTTTATTTTTATCATCCTTGTTGAGCCTTGTTCTCATTTTTATCCATCCATTTCTTTCTTCCTCAATGCTTGAAATATTCTACAACAGTATTATATGATTAATTCTATAATAAAACCAGTAAAATTCAGTGTCCTGTACTGGGTATAGTTTTGTTGACTTAGTGAGTTTTTATTGAACTGGATGTGGCTCATTGTCAATATAACAGAAGCACTTCAGTGCAGATAACAGAGCTGTAAAAGCATTAGCTGATAAGCTGTGTTTACATGTCTGCCCTTGATGTCTCACAGCTGGACAGGGTCTCTCACAGAACTTCCTTAAAACATGTCAAATGGCAAATAAGGTTAACTCTTTGATCTTGGTTTAATCAATTTTTAAATGCGACCATTCACACAAATCTGGCAATAACAAGGCTGTCTCCACCCCTTTTCTAGTACCATGAATATAGATGAAACATTCCGACTTCAATGCAAATCCTGTTCCAGCCTTTGAGGCTGGTCAGATATCTGTGTGTTAAATGTGCTGAAAGTAACAACAACGAACAACAAAATGCTGATGAGAGTAATATTTTAATGTCAAAGAAAAGATAATTTATGGTTCTCGCACCCATTTTTCCACTTCAAGTGTTTCATACTCCACATTTCTATTTCATCCTCTTACAAATAACAGAAATAATTCACCTCATGGGAAGTAACTGATAACATTTTTCAAGCTTAGTTATTTTTTTATACTTGCTTGATACACTTGCAAGTTTTTTGCCGTCTAAATTAAAGGCATGTAAACATGACATTGCAATTATTATGTAGCTCATTATCTCAATAGGTAGTGTAAATATTTCAACTTCTTTTTTAAATGCACTTATTGCATATTCAAAGGCACTGAAGCAAGGAGGCAGCAAACATTCCTGACAATCACAGGTTTGTGTAGCGATGAAGCGCTTTTCTTAACTGCTGAATCTAGTGTGGAATATCCTGAGGATCATTCTTTCCAGGAGAGGAAGAAGAGCGTTCCCTGTCCGTCACCGCAAACCAGTTCGGTGGGTTTTTCAGGGTTCACCTCCAAGTGCACAACAGGTCCTCCACACACAAACATACCCAACTGGAGGAGGAGAGGGAGAGAGCAGAAGGTAACAGTTACTGAAAGACAGTTTAAAATAATGAAAAAATTAAGGCGGACTCTGATGTACCTGCTTCTTGGTGTTTCTGTCCCACAGCTTCACTGTCCGGTCATAGGAGGCCGAGATGATGGTGCGGTCAGTGAGTCTCAGCACACTGATCCTGTCACTGTGAGCCTGCGGATAAAACACCATCATTAAAAAAAATTCAAAGCTTGAAGCGACGCCCAGCTCTTTCTGATGTTCGCTTTCGTTCCTCCATAAGCTGCTGCTTACTGACAAGGCAGGTGATTTTATTTTTCACAGATAAGCTCATCTCTCATGTTGTGTTTCAGAGTGTCTCAGCTCTTACATGTTTTCTGCTGCTCCAGGTGGAAGGCTCAGGAGGCTGAATGAACCACATGTTGCCCTTCGTGTCTCCACACACAACAAAATCTGAAAGAACGTAAAGCACATTGGATAATCACACAATACAGAAAACAAATCAGAAACTGGCACGCACAGACGGAGCAGCAGTTCTAGTACAACCTGATTCAAAAAGGTTGGGACGCTGTGTAAAACGTTAGTAAAAACCGTAGATCTTTAGTACCTCTGTTCACTGTTATGGCAGATATCGTGCTTCCCTTCTTCTCCTCCTCATCGGCCTGTAGACTCATCGAGCTGAAAGCTGAATGTAACACATTTTTGGGGCCCATGGCAAACTGAGGAAGGAGAGGACAGAGGTGTCAATCAACATCTACTGAAACCAAAGCCTGCGGTGCACCACACTTGACGTTTGACTTCATGTGGAATTGAAATGTAGGCGCTGCTTAGAGAGACAAAAAAGCCATTTTTCTTTTAATAAATTAATGTCACAAAAATTTAAACTGGAATGATGAAGAATTGATTTTCTATAAAAAGACAAGCTTATTTAATTGACAATAACATTTTCTTTTCATAAATCTAAGAGCTGAAATGAACACACTGTATTTGTAGTAGTCTTAGATTATTAGCAACAGAATTTGCAAACTCACAATAAAGCTAATCTGAACTTCTCCCACTGATTCGCCCACCAGCCACATGCTTTTCTCATCGTTCGGGATCAAACCCATAATTCGGACTCTTTGCTCCCAACTGCAACAGAGACAATAAATAATCCCACAATCAGTGTACAAAAAACAAATCCAGCAGCATCATATATGCAACTGAGCTGAGCTTCAGAACAAGCATCCGTCTATGAAGTGAAATGACCCGAATTTATCGGTTTCAGCTAACTACAGCAATCATTTAGGGCTAATGTAATCAGGACATGTG
Source organism: Chaetodon auriga (assembly GCF_051107435.1). Lineage (NCBI taxonomy): Eukaryota > Metazoa > Chordata > Actinopteri > Chaetodontiformes > Chaetodontidae > Chaetodon > Chaetodon auriga. The sequence continues at coordinate 21,702,162 of NC_135085.1, forward strand.
ACAAACATCAGCAGCATCATTCTAGACAACTCTCTGATCACCTCCATGAATTGATAACTAATAATTAAAGTCATAATAAATTATGCCTCTGTCTCAATTCAACAAGTCAAAACTAAAAGTCACATAAAAATGATGAAAACAACAGTGATTCAGTAAAACTGCGCTGACTGAATTGGTCCACAGAGAACAGCGTGTGGAGTTACTTGGAGACTGTTTGGGACCACTTGTGTTCCTCATTGACCGTGACGGCGAATATTCTCCCATTGCTGGACACACCGAGCAGGATGGAGCAGTAGTTGAGGCGGACCACTGGGGTGTCCACTTTGTAGGTGTTTACCTTCACCAGGCTGGAAGCGACAGAACACAGGAGAGAGCGGGACTGGTCAGTGTGTATGTAATCGAACTGCTCACACAGTATTTCAGGTCTACACGGAAACACCGCTCCTAATCAGCTTATCGCACCTTCTCTTTTACTCAACACACACACATCAGGGACGAGTTTCACGTCAGCTGGTTTCATTTTGGATCATTTGATTACTGTAAGCGATGTTCATCAAGATTTTTTTGTGTATTATTTTAATCGTCTGCTTTTGGGAGGGAGTGCGCGTGCACATGACGCATTGGGCGGTTACAGTGGAGTTGCTACTTTCAGATAATTTAAGCCATGAAAACATCAAAATATTTCCTCATGGGCATGTTTCTTTACTACTTTTTCATATTTAGAACAGAGTGAGGCTGATAACTTTCAGTTTCTATTTGCATTTTTTCCTTCATTCACATTCGTTTGTTGCCTACAAATGAATGCTGGTATCAATAAAAACGTGTTTATTGCTTTATTCTGTTGCTTTCTTGGTAGGGTACTGTAGGTCTGCATGGCAGCTTCGCAGCGGGACTGTTTTGCTGTTGTTTACCTCGCCATGCCGAGTTGTTGATTCCACACCAGCTTCCACACATCAACAGCAGGTTTCATGTAGCTGACAGCAAACTGGCCGTCGGGCATGGAGCAGATCGCTGTGATGCCGCTGTCTGAGGTCTGACGCACACAAACAGACACACCATGTGACTACATAAACACCACACACACGTGTGCGGTACACATCCACTTTCTGGTGCGTGTCTTCACCTGCTTGCAGCCGACCATGTCGTCGTGCTGCCATAACTCGAGGAAACCGGATTCATAACCAACAAGAAGCAAAGCATCTCTGGGAGAGAAGCAGAGAGCTGTGACTGGGCCCTTCTCTGACGGAGGACCCTCTGGAAAGAGAGGACACACAGGTGAACAGGGACACACCACAGATTAACCAATTATGATCTTAATAACCTAACCCTAACTCTTAATAACCTCGAGAAAAAGGCCTTAATAAGTGCTTTATAATGACTAATAATGGGTCAATATGCTACTATATGCATGCTAATAAGTAGCTGGTTCATAGTGAAGATGTTTACCTTTATATAAAGTGTAACCAAGAACATTTTTAGTGTGATCAAAGGCATCACATTCACAAGAAATGAGGATTTTTGTCCCCCTCACTTTTATTACTTAAGGCTGATTTTCTTACATCTCGCTTGCGTCTGTCTAAACTGTGTCCTTTCACTGTCCAGCCACCAGATGAGAGAAGACCTGAGCCGATAAAATGTTGATTCACTCACTTCACTCCCCTCATGCCATAAAGCAATGAGCACGAGTGCTTTCCTGACTTTTCTGCTCTGGATTACGCCTCTCTACCTTAGCTGAGAGGGTTATTGGGGCTGAATGCAGCCTGAAAGGAATACCTGAAGACACCATTCGAGGCCAAAAAAAAGGCACTGCCAAATTTTTTGAGGGTAAAAAAAAAAAAAAGCAAAGCACAGAGCTCTTCAAAGAAAAAGGTACACACACAGCATATCATATCATATAAAGGCAGAATACTAAGTATTACCTATTGTCAATGTCCAGCACCGCAATGAGCGGTCTTCAGAGACAGTGAGGAACTCTGAGAGTCCTTCTTTGGAAACAACTCCAGATATCGCACCGCTGTGACCCTGGAAGGTGCTGTAGTGCTCCACCTGCAGGTAAAATATACAAACACAGATAAATACATAAAGAAAGTGAGACAGGAGACAAAAAAACAGAAAAATAAGTGACGGTGTCCACTTTTACTATGCTTAAAAACCTTTAGGAAGTAATTACAGCTCTGTATCTACATTAGAACTTTAAACCAAAGAAAATGTGTGATTAACACTAAAAAACACGACCAGGACAAAAATGATACACATAAATATGAAGGAAATATTTCACTGAATTGTGAAAAACCCTTTCAAACCACTTTCTTATCTAATTTTGACCGACAGACCTGTAGTGGCTTCCAGAGCTTCACTGAGCCATCATCAGACGCAGTGAGAACAGTCATTTCCTCAGGGTTCACTTCTTTAGTCTTGTCTTAAAAAGCATAAAAAAAGGAACTATTAATATCAAACAAGAAATAAAGAGGAACAGACAAATACAAAGAGTAAGTATGTGTGCACTCCAGGCAGTTCACCTGCGTTTAGTAGGAGAGAGCAGTGGTTGATACGCTGCTCGTGTGCAGCAATGTGGCAGATTTCTGCGCCCTTTTCCTGAGTCCAAACATGCAGCGCTCCCTCTGCACAGCCGGCGATCACATACTGTCCCTGCACACACAAGCACCAAACATCTCGTTCTGTTAGTAGAGAGGGAAACAATGCATGCTGTTTTTTCTCCGATAGATAGATCTGCTCACCACACAGCTGACAGATGTAAGAGGACTCCCCCAGGAGATTTCTCTGAGGCACTGGTCCGTCTGCGGATCCACGACACAAAGCCGTCCATCGACTGAGGTGCTGACCTGCAGCAGAGAAGGGAGGCTTGATGAAGACATGTTTAAGGAAACACAATGGTGCTGTAGATGGCAGAATACAGTGATACGACTCTCAGGTAATAGCTCTGTAACTCAGCTTACTTAAACTTCTATACAACACAAAATGTGATGAGGATTTACCACATAGTCTGGAGTCCAAGCGCAGCTGGTGATCCAGTCTTTGTGGGAGTGAGGTAAAGTCTTGGAGAGGAAAAAAGACTCGCTCACATCCCACACCATCAGGCACTGAAACAAAGACACCTGTCAGTCCTGCGGTACACGGACTGAGCTCACTGGTTCACAGCTTGGGGGTCCCAACCCCCACTAGGAGTCGCCAAAGGACACGATGTAATAATATCAGGAAACTCATCTCGATGCAAAATTGCTTGTTTTACACAAACTTCCTGCAGTTATTGCGCTCTCTAAGTGGGTTAATTGTACAGTTAATCAGCTGTTCTGTGCTGTTATTGTTATGCAATTAATATAATATACAATAAACATAAAATGTGTCACTTTATTAGGAGTCGCCTGTTTACTAAATGATAGGAAAAAGGCTGGGAGCCACCAAGCTGCATTACAGAGATACCTTTCTTCATTCAGTTCAACAGCACCACAAACGACATCCTTCAAACTGATCAGGGAGTTGCATGAAGACACTCTTTGATATCATATACTGTGTCATGTCAACTCAACAGCAAATGTTTTGTATTAATAGTCAGTGTTTGTATCAAAAACAAAATCCTGATACTGTCACAACACTGCAGCACAAACACACCGTACCTGATCTTTTCCGCCAGACAGCAGCAGGTTACCATCGGGGCTGAAGGCCAGACAGGTGACTCCTGCAGTGTGGCCCGTGAGGAGTCCATGAGCGTCAACGTAGGGGTTGAGGGGCAGCTTGTCCAGCCGCCACAGAAAGGTTATCCAGTCATCTAATTCAAGGGAAATACAGAAGGGTGAACACCAAAGAGTTACAAGCAGAAAGTGTCAAGTTTTCAGAAGAGGAGGCTGAAAAAAAAAAAAAACCAGCTTCTCCCTCAGAAACATAAGTACGCTGCCTTTGAAAGCCGTGTTTTTACTTTACCATCTGGAACACTCACCTGTAGCTGTAGCCAGGTATGTGGAGTTTTGTGCCAATGCCATGACGGGGCCTGACTGCACACTGGACAGCCCCAGCATTTCCAGGCCCACCAGCATTCCGTCCTCTCCTTTATTCTTCTTCCAGATCCTCACACGTTTGTCACTTCCTGCAGACAGCAGCAGCTCCGGTTCGGTCTGCTCTGCGTTCTCAACGAGCCACAGCAGGCTCAGCGTGGACACGTCCAGGTCCTCCGAGGCCCAAATCTCCTCAACTACGATCGATTAAAGACCGTTACGACTGTTCACCAGATCTATATTCAAAACACACATTTTGTACAACACTCATACAGAGAAGAGGAAAGAAATAAAAACACACCTGGGTTAAGACTGAAGAGTCTGAGGCCGTCGCCGTGGTACCCCACAGCAACGTAGTCTCCATTGACAGCCACACACAGAGCAGCAGCAGGCTCAGAGGCTACAGACTTTCGTTTCTTCAGAGGAGGCTCCTGCTCGTACTGAAACATCCAATGAGGCAATTGATTTGGAGAGAAATATGAGATATATGTTAAAAAAAACACAGCAGGACAGGATGAAGGTAAGCTGAGCAGCTTGAAGATAACATTTATACACAAGATAAATAAGGAGCTTACTTCATCACTTGTTAATGTGGAGACCGAACGTCCAAGTCCCGCCGACCACAGCTGGAGCTGTTTCACAGAAGGACAAGAAAACAATAATTAGTAATAATTAGGTTAGTAAAGCAGTAAAAGTGCAGTCATTATATTATCATAATCCAGCCACTCTGGCCCGTGGAGCTGTTTAGTTTCTCTGATCCTGGCTCATTGTTTACAGGCAGCGACGCCTCACCCTGTGATCGGAGCCGGCGCTCAGCAGCATGCTGCCTTCTTCCAGGAAGGTGAGGGCATCCGTGGCTCCAGAGTGAGCCTGGAAACATCCCACACAGGTGGAGGTGGGTACTGACCACACCCTGACCTCTCCGGACACAGAGCCAGAGCAGAGCATGGAGGAGGAGGAGGAGGAGAAGGAGAGACTGCGCACTGAGCTCTGGTGACCGGACAGAGGCTGGGGGAACAGACAGAGGACAAACGGTGGTTGTATCTTTAAATAAAACCTGTCAAAACATGGCTGCAAACATTACCCACAATGCAACTCAATCACCAAAATTCAGCTCAATGCCAGTAGTGGCTAATGTATCCTTGAGCTGCTAGCCTCATATCAAGGAGGAAGTGGGCTGCAGTGGTCTGGCTTTTCATTCTTTACAGTTTCAGAATTATTACTTTTATTTTGAAAGAGCGAACATGAAGCTGACTTTAGCTCCCTGTTCCTATGCGACTAACCACTTCCTTGGCCTCTCCTCACGATAACTCACCGGAAGAGTTTCATTCCGGAGCCAGTTCCACACGATCACGTTCCCGTTCCAGCAACCAACAGCCAGCAGGTGATCCTCGGGGTGAAAGGTCACACAGTTTAAAGGGCTGGAGCTGGGCAGGGCCGCGACCTCGTGACCTTTAGTCGAGGACCACACCTGACAGCGGAAGATCATTCGGTCAGCATTAGTAAGGAAGGTTACTGTTGACTGATTCAGTGATGTGTACAAGTGAATAACAGCTGACAGCATAATTTATAGCGACATATATTCAGATATTTAAAATCACACAGAATAAGAGAAAGAGAAATGCAGAAACTCAAACATCAGGAAACAATTCTGCAAATGAAAATATAATGTTGAGACTAACCTTCAGCATGGAGTCTAGAGACACGGTGGCAAGGTGCTTCCTGTCTGACGTGATATCGCTCGCTGTTATCGCATTAGTGTGGGCATCAATAACAGCAGTCCTGCAAGGAGCATGAGTGAATGCAAACATCATTAGTCTGTGCTGCATCTGAGGAATGTGAAGATTTGTGCACTCTGAGGCATTTTATCCCTCCAACCCTCCTCTGACCTGCAGCCATTCTCGATGTCCCAGATCTCTATTCGTCCATCGAAGGAGGTGGTAGCAAGACGTCCATCCTTAAGAAAGACACAGCTCGAGATGCCATCGCAGCTGCTCACCAGCGACTTCACTTCCTGTTCACAGCCACGAGAGCGTTGATATTAGAACTTTTTTCCAATGTCAAAACTGAAGAGTAATTTAAACATTGTGCAGACATAAAAACTGGTTTCTACTCTGTTTTCTATGTGTGTCCATGTGCATAAAAAAAGACTAGACAAGGAAAGTATGACCGTGAGTGCAGTGCTGCAGCACAGAAGAAAGCATGAGGTCGGGGTAGAGGAGAACTCTGATTACTGAACATTTACAAACAGTCACTACGGTCTGCGTACAGTAAACATGTTGCAGATTTTCTGTGCGACACGACGAGGAAATAAAAGTACATTTATACTGGAAACTTTGCTCATACCTGTCCAGTCTGCATGTTGATGAAATACAGTGTTCCCTGTCCAGTGCCAACTACCATCAGCTTTTCATCCAAGCTCACAACCAAACAGGTCGGCTCAGAGGCGAAGGTTGACACCAGCTTGCTGCGATGAAACACACAAGGCCATTAACATATTCCTATTTATCAATATTAAGCTAAAAAGGCAAAGAATAAATCATTCTCAGTCCCAAATAGTGGATTTGGACAGAACATCTAACAAACTTCTTGTACACCACTTTGCAGACAACCTGCTTACCTGCTCTCCTGAGGGGGCTGATTGTAACTGTTAAGCAATTCAAATACCCGAACCCCTCCTTCTACAACCAGGTCTTGTGCCCAGGTGTGAGCAGCGGTCCAAGGAGGCTCGTTGAGGGCTTGCTGAATGAAAAGAGCCGGCCATGAAGAGAGCAGGAGAGCGTGACGCTGCAGGAAACTCTGGCAGTCCTTGAGATCAGCATGGAAGCCAACTGAGAGCACAAAGAGAAACGTGTATGAAGAAGGAATAAAACACTGTTGTTTGAGGGAAAACATGTAAAGGATTAAAGGGAGAACCATCTAAAAAATGACAAACTATTGTTGTGCATGCTCACCGTACAAGCTGTAGGCCTCCAGGAGCTGGTGTAGGAGGCCGTGGCGCACATTAGCATACAGGAAGTAGTAGTTGGAGAGCAGGGACTGAAGCGCCTCCTGCTGGCCACTCTGACTCTGAACAAAGCCAAATAAAGGAGTTGAAGTCTAAAGTTAATATCATGAATAAGTGTTGTTCTCTGGAGGATTCCTTTGACAAGGATGTAAAAGAAGCATTTCATTTGGCCCTAAACAATATTCAAACACATTCAAGAGCTTGACAAACACGTTTTAATGTGATTATATTGGAAGGAAAAACTTCCAACAATTCTGTCTGTGCTGACGGACGTGTAGGACGTGATAAGGAACCAGAAAGTGAGAGTAGGTAGGCGAGATTTAATTAAAACTTCAATTGAGTCATACCTGATGAGGGTCGAGGAAACTGAACCTTTTGATTAAATAAAGCGAGTACACGTGAAGGTCAGTGTGCAGCTGATTGCTTCTCTATTGCAAAGTTTTTTAAGAACTGACAGATGAGAGTTTATTGGTGAATTTGTATAGTTTGTACCTTTAAGTACTGTTGCTCATGTTGTGTCGCTTTTATGTTATGTGTGATGACGGGAGATAACTGACCAGGTTGGAGGGCAGGTGCTTGACAGAGTTGGCCTCACAGTGAAGGAAGGTATCTGTGCCCTGCTGGTCAGCAAGGGCCCACAGATGAGCTGTATGAAGAGACAGCACAGTGATACAAGACTAGTTAAAATATATACGGTGACCAATACTGACTTAGGTTGTATTGAAACAGACCGCGTGTACTTTACCTGCTAGTACAAGGTGAGCTCTGGTTCTGTCACTCTCTGCTGGAAGGAGGAAGTCCTCAAAGGCCTTCCTCACCTCCAGATTGGTTAGAACCAGCAAGTCATCAGTGTTGTGGCAATGAGACAGACCAATCAGGCTGCGGAAAAGGATCCAATTAGATTAAATAACGCTTTCTGCTTTAGGATTGTTGTCCATAATTTTACGTTAAATCTAAACAGGATGTTTTCTCCATACTGTGTATCCCTCAAACATGGAGGAAATCTAAAAGCACACAATTAGTATGGAACTAAAGTCAGCTGGGGGAGATTACTGCCCCACATAATGGGATTTTCCCCATTTTAATACCTTTTTAAATTCTGAACTATACGAGTGAAAGTTGCCATGGGAATGCGTGCTTCCGGCTTCCTGGACAGATGCAGTACTTCCTGCCATGTGACCTGAGCGTCCCTTGAGGAGAGGTCACTGCACGTGTTCAGTACAGAGTACAAGTCTCTCTCCCGCAGGCCTGTCGACCAAGAGGAGAAAATGCTGAGACAACCGAAGACGATGTTGTTTGATAACATCCCTTTCCTTCGTCCTCTGTGTTGCATTAGCTGTTGAATTACCATATCTAGCCCTCCAGAAAGTTTAAAAACAATGCTCAAACTTATATAAAACTTCTTACCTGCGGTGCTGACAGTGAGTGCTGCCAGGGCCCAGCGGAGTCCCAGCATGCCTCTGTGCTGTGAGCAGAGTTTGTTCAGGCTGTATTGCACCAACTGGCCCAGAGAATGAGGCAGCTCCTGGAGGCTCTCCTTCAACTAAGACACAAGAGGACATTATAATCATTGCTTCTATCAACACGTTGACAGTCATGTGCATGCACCAGTTAAACTTCAGGGTGATCAAATTATTTCAATGAGATGTTGAAGATTAGCGGCATTTGCCAGCATCATTGTGTCAAAATGTGTCCAGTAGTTTGGTTTGTGATCGAACACCTGCAAAACTGAGGCATTCCCATCAGCCTCAGCTATGCTTTGCATACAGTGCTAATTAGGTAATGTCAGCATGCTAACAGGCTATACCTGCTAAACATCATCATACAACCCTGACTCAGAACAAGGTGGGACACTGTGAAAATAAAAACAGAATGCAATCATTTACTAATTAACTGGGCTGTACTATCATTATCACGAGTGTGTTAGCAGGCTAATGTGAGCATGGGTTCCTGTCAGCGTCCACCCAACACGCAGCACTGCTGCAGCTGACACTGCAAAAACAACCAGCAATATCATTGTGGAAGTGACTTAAGAAGGGATATCAAACCTTGTCAAAGGTTGCGAAGTTCCTCAGGTCTTCACAGGCCAGGTGCAGGTACAGAGGACTCACTGCTCCCTTATTCATTATCAGCGTCTGGAGCTGGACAAGCAGACAGTATAGTTTTAGGATAAAAGACGAATTCAACACCGTGATGACTACAGAGCAAAACACATATGAGAAGAACCTGGTTGTTGAACGCAGAGTCGCTGAGTTTCTTCCCGAACTCGTCGAGTCCCTTCTGAACTATCTCCTTCCGGTCTTGCATGGTGAGCTGTCCCAGTGAAAACAGGACAGTACTCCTCTTCCTGGCCAAGGTTTGTAACAGCTGCGCTTTGGATGTGACGCTCACTACCAAACAAACACCCTGACAAGAAAAAGAGAATCTCAGTTTTACTGTTGCAGAGAAATCCCTAAAAATTCAACCATAATACACATACTTTTAAGCGAATCTGTTGTTCTGCATTCAAACCATGCACTTTGCCATGCCAGGACCTCACCTCAGGTGTGTGTTCTCCCTATGCGGGTTACTGACCTGTGGAAGCTGCTCTGGTATCCAGTCACAGCTGAGCTGACCTCTGCTGTCTCGGACAAGATCCACCCCATCAACCAGCAGCACCAGAGGCTTTTTCTTCACGTCGCTCAAACTGGAGTGAAACTCTAACAGCAAATCTCTGTGATCACAAGTAATTACAGGAAAGGGAATCAGGACTGAGTGTACAGATAAAATGACGTTCCTGTAAATCTGAACTATTGTAATGATTCAAACTCAAACGCTACTTGTAAGAAAGGGGAAGAGGCGATTCCTCCTCAGTATCTTTCATCTTCCTCAGCCACTGAACCAGGCATCGAAGCAGGTTTTCCACAGAGTGTGCTGATTGGCTGGCAGCTGTAGTGTAGGAGATGACATCACAGATGAGGTTCGTCTTGGATTTAACTCCAGTCCTGAGTGCGTCTGTAAAAGCGGCCTGTATGGAGAGATAAATATGTTTCCCACTCGCTCATGTTTTACACACTTTCTTGCGCAAAAGAGCTAAAACTTCTCTGCTTCCAGCTTCTCCAATGTGAGGATTTGCCATTTTTTTGGTTTAATATCATCGGAAATTGAATTTTTGCTTTCTGGTCTCAAAATTAGACATTTTAAGATGTCATCTGAGAAACTGATACAAGTAGCTTTTAACAATTTATTGACATTTCCAAGAGAGCAAATGACTGATCAACTAAAGCAGAAACTACTGGCAGATAAATTAATGTAATGATAATAAAATAGAAATTTACCATGAAGACAGTTTTTCCCTCTCCAGGTCCTCCCTCCACCACCATCATCCCTCCTTTGGTCTGGCTCTGCTCCACAATCGCGACCGCCCCGGCCATCACCTTCGCCCTGCCGAAGAACTGCCTCTGCAGCGCCCCCTGCTGCACCTCCTGCTCAGTCACGTTAGACACAGCCTCGGCCTCCTCGTCCTCCTTCAATGTGGAGAATAAAGTGATGTTCATTCATAATCTACTGTTTGTCAGCTATGTCGGCAGTTCCTGTCATTTTAGTGTTTTCAAGCATTGGTGGAAAGTAACTAAGTACATTTACTCAAGCGCAGTAGAATTTTGAGTATTTGTATTCTAGGTCATCTGCTGTATCTAAACTTCTACTCCACCACACTCAAATATTGTATAAATAAAATACTGATATCTATCAAATACTTTCATGCTTTTGTTAAAATTTTGAATGCAGGACTTTAACTTGTAAAGGAGTATTTTTGACGTGTGGTATTGCTATGTTTTTCTTCAGTACATGATTTCCATACTTCTTCCACCACATAGCTAAGTTTGGTTAATGAGGTTAATGGTTATTGATTGAAACTTCAGCGTAACTAACCTCCACAAACTGCTTTTCTAAAGCCGTCCACAGGTCGTCCAGCACGGCTTTGCCAAAGTCCTCCAGGTTTTTCAGATATGGTTTCCCATCCACAACGCCCCCCCAGGTACACGGGTAACTGTGGCAGAAACACAGACAAGAAGCCTCAGCTAAGGCACTTAGTCACATATGAGCAGAAGAAAAAAGATGGATTCACGCCTGCAGTCTGAGAACAGCGAAAGTGTAGTGGACTACTGTTTCAGTGCCAGAGCTTCAGTGAAGGAGGATCATGACCACGAGGACTCACTTTTCAGTGACCTTGACTTCGCTGGTCCGGATCATTGTCTTCAGAGAGGCCATTTTAGACTCAGCTTCCTTTGATTCAGCAGCAAAGTGGGACTTCCAAGACACTGGAACTGATCTGAGGAGGACAGTGAAATTAAAACCTCAAATACCAGCAAACTGTTTGAATTGCCAACTTATGGAATCACAAATACTTTACAAAAACCTCATCTAAACGTTATGGGACGAATTTGAAGGAGTTAGTAATATATTTAAATGACTCATTCATTCAAACTTAGAATGCATAAAGAGAAAACTTCATGTGAGCACGTATGGCGTACTTGATGACGTTTGGGTCCCTGAAGTAGCAGAACATTCGCTGGTGCGCTGTGTCGGGGTAAAGAGCCTGGAACTGACGGATCTCCAGCTCGGTGATGGACAGGCCTGCCGGCGCCGAGGCCAGCTGCACACAAATTATACTTCTGTCAGTACTCTGAAGAATATTTCAAATTCAAACTCACATTTTTATTCATCATTTCTTCTCATTTTAAGTTATTAAAAACAGTTTGAATTTATTTCCCTGTATCACAAAATCACCTAAATACCTGTTCATCATCAACAATGACGGAACAGTTACTTCACCGGTCGCTGAAATTTCTACCTTTAAATAACAATTTTTCCTACTTTTACTTGTATTTCCCCTCATTTTCAACTGGTCTATGATGCAACAGCTAACTAGTTTCACGAGGCATTTCAGCGATGGTCGCTGGTTGAGATCTGTAAATATCAGATTATTTAATGTCCCTTTAGGATTGTGATCAATTCATTTCTCTTTCGTTAATCATCTTGAATAAAGCGTCAGTACTTCATTTATATATCTAAGCGGCAGTGAGTACATTGTGTACACAGCTCTACTTATTAATTAATTCTGCTTCATGGTGTCAGGTCTTACCCAGCTGTGCTGCGGCAGGTCAGGGAGGGCAGGTTTGGGGGTCACCAGGCCGTACCTCTCCCCAAGGATTCCCACCAGCATCTGGCTGCGACACACCTCTGACAGGCACAGCTCGGCGGCCCGCCCCGACTCCTCCTCCGTCACGCCCCAACGCAGCTCCACCTCCTGCAGGTAGAGGCAGTGTGACGCAGCGCGACGCCGCAGCTCCGGGAACACGCTCTGCACCAGGATGTCGCGCTCGGCGTGCATGTCTCTGAAGGTGGAGGAGATGAACACGCGTACGCCTCGCCACCTGAGGGCAGAGAAAGGCGTTGAGGAAAAGGCAGGAAAAACTATTCTTGGACAGAAGATCTTCAAGTTATAAAACTGCCCAGAACTGCTTCTTTGACAGAAAAATGACCTTAACTTAGGGCTGGCTGGTATTGGCTCAACATTGCTGGTGGCCTGAGGGGCTTTGGCTCCCTCTGGTGGTGGGATGTTGTACAGTTTGTCTAAGTGCTCCACATGGTCCAGCAGCCTGGATGATCCTCGTTCTGCCACAAACCTGGTACACAGTCAAAGGAACAGTTACAGATTGTGGGATATATAGCAGCTGGTATTTAGCATAGAGACTGGAAACAGAGCCTTCAGTCTTTGTGCTTCATATTTGACAGACGGATACAAGCAGGCAAATAAGCACATTTCCCAAAATGTTGAATTCTTTGAAACAATAAATAAGTAAGTTCCTCCCATTATCAATACAACATATCATAAACAGAAAGCCAAGGTTTGTTTTCAAGCAGGCTTTTCTTCCATTTCTACAACTCATTAAAATGTGTTTTTTGGATTAAAACAAGCTAGCAGACATTTTACCTCAGCATTTGTTCAGTGAAGCCTGACAGTTGCACACAGTTGCTGTCAGGGAGGTACTCTGGCTCTCTGTGAGACAACAACACATGCATTCAGGATAAGTTAGAAACAAGAAGGGAAACAGAAACCAGCTACGTGCCTGTCTATGCTGAAAGAGTGTTGTGTTTAATGTTTAAGTTCGTCAGTCACTGTGATTGGTCTGAGTGCAACCTGAGCTTCCCAATACAAGGTACAATGCAAGGTGTAGCAGTAATGGCGGCTGCAGCAGTGGACTGAAGCATTACCGCATAGACAGGAAGATTTGCACGGTGAGGACTTTGTTGTTGACGTCCTGCCTGTAGTTGTTGATGACCCAATCGATATCACCACCAATCCAGTTGTCAGTCATCACGATGATATTGTCCACCTGAGACACAATAGCGTGTGAGGTCAAGATGTCAGGGAGGCATGTTCTGCTGCAGTGGTTCTCAACGTTTTTTTCTTTGAATCACCGTCACCTTTGAACTGCAGTCTTTTGTTGACATTAACTGGTCGTTAACTGTTAATTTCAGTTTCATTTCAGCTGCTACTTTCTCCTAACAGCTTCCTCTTTTGCAGACTCATTTGTCTGATGAATGTGCAAGACTGAGCTGCAAGCCAGTCCCATTTGGAGTTTCATATCTATTAAAATTGTTTTTAAAAAACTCAAGCAGCACCTCCTTAATACCACTTAGAATTCATGGCTAACTCTAAAACATCTAAACATACTTGGTGCTTCTTTTTAGCCACTTTCACCACAGATGCATTTATCATACAAAATGATGGCATAACTATTTTATTTCTTTTGAAAAATAACTTTTCCCCAAAAGCCTTTGATCTCACTCTGTTATAATCACAAAACTAAGAATAATCAGCCAAGCCTAACAACATAAACTACATATGTACAAATAAACTTGCCTTGTGTTTCTTGGGGAACATTGTGGAGAGGGGATTTCTGTCTTCATATGGCATGTTGTCATTTGCCTGTGGAAGAGAAGGATTCATTATTAAAGGAAAAAACGAACCTCCTTCAAAACACACTTCTCCTGTTATTCTACAATGCAGAAATATAATTCAGCTGGACAAAGCCTTCACTTCTGTGTAATCGCTGAAAAGCCCTGACCTTTACGTGCTTAATCACCGTCCGGACGTTATCCAGGAGGACATCAGACTTCAGCTTGATTTCTTGACTGTGATTCCAATCAACTAAGAAGAGCTGCAAGTCCTCGGCACTGCTGCCAATCATCAGAGAGAGCAAAGCTGCCACCTCCATCGACTGAGAGCGTGTGAAAATGGGGAGAGGTGAGTTAAAAGCAATGCAGTTAATTAGCCCTTTTTAAAGTGAATCAGAAAACTCTGATGTCCTTTGTGTTTTTGCTAATCAGAAGAAAGCAGGCCCATACGGAGGGAGTGAGCTTTTCGTCCTCATTCTTCTTCCTCCGTCTCCTCCTGGACTCCTCGCCTTCCTCCTCCTCCTCCTCCTCCTCCTCATTTTTTTGCTCGGGGTCCGGTGGCAGGCAGAAGTCCTGTTTTGAGGGAAGGTTGTCCCTTATGTTACTGGAGAGCAGGATAACGGTGCGTCCAGGAAGCGGGGGAATGTTGTACCGACAGGACATCTGCACCGCCGTCTCCAGGGCTTTGCGGTAGCGGTCCAACAGAGCGACCGTGTACTGCCTCTGACTGAATGTACAGACACAGAAACACTTATGTATACTTTATAGTAGCACACACAGCGTTTATCTAAAATGCAATAAATCTAAAGAATATCAGACATACTTGGCCTTTATGAGCTCGGCCTTCTTCATTCGGTACAGTCGATAGACAAACGGCACCCCAAGCGCCACCCTGATCCTTTTCCGTGGAGTGGTATCCCAGTCCAGACGCTTGAAGCGCCTGCTCTTGGGAATCTTTTGCAGGATGCCCTTCAGGATGTCTTTAACAGGGGGGAGCGCTTGCTCTGATGCTGAAGCTGGAGGACAGAGGAGCAAAGAGGAGGTACTGACAAGGTTTGGCTGAAATGTTTGTATGTCAACATACTTTGGTTTCATATTGAAAGCTGGTCAACCATATGAAACACTGCCAACATTAAAGGACGAGGCTGGCGTCATTCTGCATTTTTCATATCGTCAATAATTCCCAAGAAAGGACTAAAAACCAACGTCTCTCAATGATTTCTGACTCTCCCTCTCTGACTGTGGTACTCAGGTTCGAGCCCACTTCATCTCACTTTTATACTTTTGAATTTTTTGTTCTTCATTTAAAAAACCCCCTTCATGCTCAGACTCTCTGCCTGTTTCCAAACACTAAATAAGTCGAGCGTGTTAAAAATGAGCTGTGCCTAAAAGAGGAGTTTCTGTGATACGTCCACAGTTTTAGTGCAGCTTGATGAATATGAATCTCACCCAAAGTCTGAAGCTGCATGATGACTTTGTAGGCAGCGAGGAATCTGAAGGGAAACTGTCGGCTCTGAATAACAGCTTTCTGTAAGCACATCACAAACACAAGAGAGCGCTTAATAACCTTCACCATCACAGTTCAATAACAAAAAAAACATGACAACACGCTAAACTAAGGTACACATACTCACCATCAATATGCATGCTACTAAGCAAATAGTTAATGGTGAATATGTGTACCTTAATATTTATGTTACCCAACCAGGTGATGAACAGAAACCTTGCTCATCCTCTGATGAAAAAGCTGTATCAGCATTTTCAAACTAAGGCTTTAGTGCACGCTTCGCTGCTGAGTCGCACCTTATCGGTCAGCCTGCTGAGGATCTTCTTGTGATGAGCCTCACTGATGCCCGTCACGATCATGTTCCTCAGGTTCCTCAGCATGGCCATGAATGGAAGAGACTTATTGTCTGCACAGGAGAGACAACATTCATTGTTATGTGTGATCATGGACGTGTTTATGTGTAAATCTAAGGAGTGTCTGAGTTTCCCTGCATAAATGAAAGGAAGAGCTTGACATCTCGGAAAGACTTTCACAAAATCTCTGTCTGCGTGTGCTCAGCAGACCTATGAGCTTCTCCCAGGTGGCGGCCTTGTTGCCCTCCAGACTGACCAGCCGTTCCCACGTCTCCGGCTCTTTGAGCTTCATTCGCTGGCCGGCTCGCTCCCTTTCCCACGTGCCCTTCAGTCCACTGCAGCTGAACGCCTTCAGGTCAGCGGGATACCTGGGACCAACACATTTTAAAACGGGAGCAGGACAAACCCAGAGACAGTCCAGAGGTAAGTTACTTGCCTCTTCTGTAAAAGAGAATCCAACCGAAGCCTTTTCTCCTTATTCTCTCCTCCTCTGTCGACTTTTTTGTCTTCACATAGCCGAAACAATAAATGAATAAAGTGCTGAAGGACAATAAATGCTCTGTTTCTTCTAAATAACTTGCTTTAAGTTGGTCAAAAAAGGAGCCTGTAATAAAGAGATTATAGCTCTTGTACAGGTAATTTCCCTAAAATTTGCATTTGTAAGATATTTTATGCAGTATATACAAAAGATAAAGTATCTTTACACTTCCTAGAAACAGAGCACGTGATATAAAACTGAATTTCCACTAACACTTTATTTGAACTCCTATACCTATTTAGCATTTAAAAACAGATATGATCGTTTAATACCTGGTTTATAACTCACTATAATGTAGCTGTAAGTGTATATGAGGTCTTTTTAGATGGTAATTTATGTAGCTGGCCAGAACTTTAACTCCTCCTGTGTGATGGCTTCATGGTTTATAAACAGATAATGAATGACAGTATAATTTAACACATTTGTCGTTATATAAAATGTCTTCAAAGGAGAAAATGTTTATGATACTGTACATTAATAAACGCTTAAATTGTCCTTATATGTGCTCGGAACTACATCATGATGTGCTATGAAGAAATAAATGGGGAGTTATGGAGTAAACTGGATGACACACAGCAGGTGAATGTTAATTATGGGATGGCTCTGCGTGAAAAATACTGAAGACCAACTAAATTGTGTTTGTGTGGCTTACTTTCTTCCCAGGATGGCCATAACGTGTTCAGCCGGTTCTTTAATGTGAAGCCTCCGGATCATCTTCTTCATGCTGAACTCACTCTGCTTTTTATTCACCACCACTTTGTTGTCCTCCAACTGCAACTGCGCACACACACACATGCACACACACACACACACACACACACACACACACATATAAAACAAGTCTGCTTAAGAAAAAGTGCAATGAATATAAAATATATATACTTCATATATTTTAACTTAATTAGTGACACGAGAGAATATTACTGTGCATTCACTTACAAACTTGGTCAGAATAGATGCATCTGATCTGAGCAAGTTGGCCCACTTTTTCAGCAGTTGACTGTTTATTTTCTGGAAAGAAAGAAAGTGTACACAGATCAAAGCATGGAGCGATCAACAAACAGCCCAGTGTTCATTTCAAGAAGTGAGTTCGTTGTACTAAAATAGAAACCGCACAAAGTTTCGGTGCATTTTCAGTCGAGGCGGTTAACAGTGTGTGGGTTTTGTTTTTACCACAGTGGAAATAATAAAGCAAGAGTCACTCTGATCACCAATACTGACAAAGAGTTTTCTGTCTGGACTGTAATATTTCAGATTATTTTGTCTAAGCGGTCTAAACTTTAACACTGAACCAAATACTTGCTCCCGTACCTTGGCTTTGCGCCTGTTGCGGCTGTGTTTGCAGCGGTGTTTGCGCGTGTTGTATTTTGCTAGCTGATACTCGTTGAACTGCTTGAACTTGTCAGCCATTGCCTTCTTCAGGCACATTGGCAGGGAGTGGCTGAAACACTGGAAACAGAAAAACACTGTTAAGACTGGACATACATATATCCAGATTCCACCGGGCAGCAGACACTCGCTGAGACTTACTGTGCTATAGATTCTGACGACTTCCAGCCAATCAGAGGGCAGCTGCACAGCGGTGCAGAAGTATCTGCGGACATGCGGTTTGGTGGAGGGCTGATTGGCAGCCAGTGCCAGTAAAAAGTTTGCTGTGATGCGGATGTTCAACTGCTGTCGAGTGTAAACTGCCACCTGGATAGTAAAGAAAAGGAAAAGCACACTGTTTGTGACTGACAGAAATGATGTCATAACGTGTACGGCCTGTGTGCTTTGATTATTTTGTGCCAACTTAAGATGGTCATGTTTCAGTAACTGATCAGAAAATGAATTGTGCTCTGGCAAAAAAGAAGCCAATACAGCAATGAGCTGTGTTCAGAGAACATCATCATATTGTGAATGAGCTGGTAAAAAAGGCACATCACACGAAGGATAAAACATGTTGCAAATGAAAAATAAAATGAAAATTTGGTTCTTCATGACAATCCAGATCAAAAACTGACAGTTAACCACCCAATAATCACACTGGAAGCTCTGTGGCAATGCAGAGGCAAACCACACCTGATGTTTCCTGCATTAAACCAAAACGTTTCTCTGGAATGTCAAATGTAAAAAGACATTATGGGACATGCCATTCCTAACAACTGTGCTCTGATGGACCTCAGAAACACAGAGGAGGCTTTACATGGAGATGCCAGCAGAAAAGCTCCAGTAGAACAAGAAACTGGTGTAAAACTTATGACTCAGGAAAAGAGCAATGATTTAATGATCTGGATTGTTCTTCTTCATTGGTTGACCGTGATAACAGCATGATGAAGTCCCAGTCGGGTTGAAACATTCCACAAACCATTTCAAAGTTAAAATGAAAGTTCAGGAGCTACAGACTAGTTTGGGATACAAATGCCTTCAGATATCTACCCTGGCACACACCAAGCCCCCCCACACAGACCGACATACACACCTTGAGAAGAAACTGTGGGTCATGGACAGAAACGTCCTTTGCCAGGTTTGTGATCCTGGTCCAGATGCTGTTCTCTGAGTCCCAGTCCTTCTCGCCTGGAGGTGTGCTCTTATTGACCAGGGAGCAACACACGGCGTTAAGCAGGAGATACTGAGGAACAGACAGAAAGACAGTTCAGTTCACAGCTCAGAGGACTTCAGGTCATTTTAACCAACATGTAAAATAAGCACGCAGGAATATAATTTGGTAGCTTTGCTGCAAAGACATGCTAAACTTGCAAAGACCAAAAACAGAGGACACTTCTCTGACGCACACACAGTACACAGTGTAAAATATTTTTCCCACCTTTTTTTCTTTCAGCTCCTCTTCAATCTTATCATCACTTCTCACAACCTCAGCGAATTCCTCCTGTCTGACCACCACAGCTTGCTCGAGTTCCAGGGTGCCCAACTCTGTTTTCAGGCCAGCTAATTCCATGGCTGTCCCAGCATCCTCCCCCTCCTCCTCTTCAGACAAACCATCATCTTCCTCAGAAAGCGTCTGATGCACAAGAAATGACATTAAAACGGTAATGCTGCAAAATGGGATGCACTAAAAATAATGCTTGTCAAATAAGAGTGCATTAGCTGCCAAGGTAACAGAACATTTCATCTACCACACTTGTTTCTTCAAGACAAGACTGCGTCGCTTCGGATGCTTCCTCTCTGCCTTCGGCTTCTCCATCATCCCTCTTCTCTTCTTCACCCAGACCATGTAGGAATGAAGGAGGATGAGCAAAGCGATTGAGCAGAGCACCGCTGGCCAGGGACGTGGAGAGCAGAGAGCCACTGGGAACAGAGGTCAGGGAAAAGGAGAGAGTCGAATGGCTACCTAGGAGCTTGTTCTCAGTGCTGAGGAGAGGAGAGGTGAAAGAAGGCGAGAAGGAGGAGGCGGAGAGGAGGGAGGATGAGGTGGAGGACAGGCTGGAGGGCTGAAGCGAGGGACAAGAGGGAGGTTGGGCAGGAAAGTTAAAGAGCAGAGAGGAGGGCTGAGACATCAGCGTGGAGGTCTGAACCAAGAACTTATTCTCCAGACTCGGAGGAGCGTAGTTGGAGGTCAGGCTTCTCCCACATGAGGCCTGCTGCTGCTCTCCTTGGCCCACACTTGTGTGCTGCAAAGTCAGCGCCCTCATCTCTGTGGAAAAACACATCAATCACAGGGTCAAAGCCACATCTCTGTCACAAACACAACACCTCACAATCCTGGACAGCATTAAGTATTGAGCCAAGCAGTTCAGCAGCATTTTTTCTGCTGCTTGAACAAGCATTGGACTCCTGTCGTTAAGGGCATGTTGCTTAATTGAAAGCATCCATAAAAAGGGAACAAAGTCTGGAAACAGACGCTCAGACTTTTCACGGTTTCAGTTGGCAGCAGGAGCACCACAATGCACAGATATAATGCAAAACAGTAGTAAAATATAATGACAATCAGGGAACCCAACACAGTAGTAGACCAAATCAAACGACAGAAATGATTAAATCAATGCAAAGAAGTTTTTTTTGTTCTACTGCAAGCTTTCTTTCTTCGTGCTTTTAATATCACAGCTACAATATCCAGACAGCCGCTAGATGTATCTGTCACACAGCATAAACTGAAAGAGTCGACACTGAACAGCAGTGCACTTGTTTCCTGGTAGTCTAATTATTTGCAATGACTCAAGAGTTTGTGTAGGTGTGGTTGTTAGCTGTGAACAACCTGAACTGACGCAGTAAACTCACCGCAAACACCACAATTTAAAGCCCACGGACGGAGCGCCGGCTCTGCACAGACGGGTCCTCTGGTGTGCAACGTTAATGTTTGATGTGCTGCAGTTTTACCATCAATTTCTGACGCCTTTCCAAGGAGCTCAGTGTGGCCGCTGGTTTACAGTAAATTTCCTCATTCGACCAGCTGCTCGGCTGCTCCATTGAGAGCTCTGATTGGTCAGTATTATTGTGTACTTTTTTACCGTAATAACCCACAGATGTGTTGTAACTCTCAAACTCTTAAATATAAAGTCGACTGAAGGCGGAATTGCTTAGGACGAGAAACAGTAACCAAAAACCAAGGCAACGACGGCAACAGAAACAAGTCAACGTGGTTTAAATTTTGGACTTCAAACTGCTCCGGTGAAATTGTGACGTTACCGTAAATGCTTGTGTGCGGCTCAAAGGAGGAAGCGCAAACGCTCTATTTCCGCTGCAGCAGCGAGAAGGGGCACGTCAAAGAGGAAAATGTGGACAGTGAGGACAAATTGAGGCCAGAGCGAGAACCTCGAACTGCGTACATATCCTCGGTGGGTTAGGTTGCTTGGTATTTGTTATTAGTTAGAGCTCCTAGACGGACATTTGACAGTTTAAGGGTCGTTTCGAGGTTAACTCGTTCTCTTGTTTTGTGGTGGTTCGCTTCGAGGAAGCACCTCGGCTAGCCAGCTGAATTAGCTAGCTCGCTAGAGATGGGGACGAGAGCAAGTCGCCTACAAGAAGACCCGGTTCCCTCTGCTTTCGGAAAAGATGGCACAAAGCGGGATTCCTATCGGCGACCCCGCTGCACCAGGCCCACCAGCCTCATGGTGGACTTCTCGGGGAGCTTCGAGGACACGGAGGCCAACCGGAGCCGATCGGAGGAGGGCAGCGACTCGGACCTGGGGCAGCATGGGGCGAGCGCCGACGGCAGCCCCGCTGACCACCACAGCATTCCCTCCAGCATTAGCCAAGCTTCACCCGTGGACGACAACAACAGCGAGGGGAAACCCGAGGAAGACGGAAATGTGAGCCCAGAGCCCCCCGTCGTAGCGGAACATCAACCCGGAGAGGAGACAGGCCGCACGCCCCACCGCACCTTTTCCGAGCGGCTGCCCGGGAATCGGCACTCTTCCGCCCGCAGCGTCGGCGCAAGATCCGCCCGGGTCCGAGGCACACACCAGCGGCCGGTGTCAGAGGCTTGGATCGGCCTTTACCGTGTTAACAACCGCCATGGCAGTAAGTTACCACATTTACAGTACGGTATTATTTTCTTTACATTTATTTTTTTGATCTTTTTTTTTGTCTAATATGTGTTAGTAACTGGCTGCTCTTCGTCAGACACATTAGCGAGCTGATGGTTTGCCTTTTTCAGACGACAGCTCACATACAGGGACATGCAGTTTCTCTGCTGAACTTCCATGGAAATCGTGGACGAGCTTGGCAATATTGGCACAATGACTCACAATGTGACGAAATTTGGGGTATGACTGTTGATGCATGAGACAGCTGACTGCAGACAGGCGTGGGACACGTGTTTAGGGGGAATAACAGCACTTTGGATATGATGGTCAAATAGTGGGGAGGGGTATTCAGTGTTAGCTTTACTCAGCCATACTAGTAAAATAAAATCAGATAACATTTAACACTTAACTCAAGAACAACCTTAAAGGCCGAGAACAGATATCCAAGATTGTTTCACTAGTATGCAAACTCAGACTCACTTCACTCCTTGAATTTTAAACCAAATTATCCCCCAGCACAACTCTCGATCTCCCCACACTGAAATTAAAATGGATTATTTGGGGAATTTGCATTCCTGAACAGATAATCCCTTTTCCCGTGCTTGCATGCCAACTAAAATCATCAGAGACCCCATTGTGAGAAGCAGAACTATGGCGTAAAACTGGAAGTGGTGACATGCTCGCTCTTTCATGTCAGAGAGCCTGTTGACAGCAGCTGTCAGTGGTAAATCCTGCAGCATGCGAGTTGAAAACATTAAGTAACCGGCCACCTTTTCGTTTAAGTGCATAAAACGGGAACATGAGTTTGCAGAGGAAGTGAAAATGCAGTTTTGCTCAGTGTTGTACAATCAGATACGCAGAGATGGTGGTGGTGTGACAGCAAGCATGAGAGTGCGAGCCAAAACACACCAGTGTGGTGGGTTTCCCAGGCTAGCCTCTAGCAAGTGTAGGGAAATGGGTCACAACTTCACATGCCTGCTCACTGCTGGCAGCAGCTCATAGATGGAGGAGGAGAATGTAGGGCAGCGAGGCAGTGTTCCTGCCTGCACGTCCCATCCACTCATGACTCTCGCAGTGGCTTCCCCTCCAGCCTTTGTCACTGTTTAGCCTGGTGCATGCAGTCAAATGAAGTTTCAAACAATTTTTGGTCACCTGAGGCACCGTCGTTCACACCATCTCTGGGATGAGAGTGCAGCGTTCACACTGGTCGATTGTGTTTCAGCGGGCTCCTCGGTTTGCCAAGTCAACCCATGTAATCTAGATGTCCAAACGCAGCACTCGCGCTCGATGTGATGGGCATCTATCATTTATATCTCGCTGTGACAGTGTGTTAATCTCAGCTCTGTTGTGTCTGCGCTCTTCACAGATATCCGCTGTCCCTTCTGCTCAAAGCCCTTCCCGGGGGGTCGGATCGAGGATCACCTGTTGAGCTGCCTCACATCTCCACCCCTACCTTACAATAGTAAGTATCATGTGACAGACATGGCCCAGACGGCTGTGTTGTTCAAAAGCTGGAAACACTCTTATGATTACTTTGTGTGTGTGTGTGTGTGCAGCGGATGTGCTCAGTAAAGACAGCGGAGAGTGCTCCATCTGTTTGGAGGATCTGGTGCAGGGGGAGACCATCGCCAGGCTGGCTTGCCTCTGCGTTTACCATAAGAGGTAAAGTTCAGCTGATGTATTTGCATAACAATAAAACACAGATGAAAAACGGATGGTAAACATGCAAATTCATGCAGGTGAGATTAAAAACAGACGTCGTTCATATGGCAGGGAACATTCATGTGGCTATTTCCAGATCGGAAAACATGTGGCGACTGAGCTAAGAAGTTTGGAAAATAAGGAAGCGAGGGTTGTTCTGTACTAGTGCACGAATCACTACACACTGTGGATAATTAGAGACCCATTGTACTTTTCCATGATATGATAAACATCATCTTGACAACCACTGCCGAGGTACTGCCACACGGATAAGTGTAAAGTAGGAGAGTGAAAATCTGTTTCAAGTTATGGAGCAAAGAAAAGATTTTACAAGTAAATGATGTGAATATTTGGCGGTAGAGCTTCTTATCTTTACACATAACCATGAAGTCATTAAATGTCTACACGTGTTTAATCATGTTTCAGCCCACTCACTGTCAACTTTCATTTTCAAAGTGTGCTGCAATGTTCAACAATTTTGGTCTTTCCCAACATCCATGGAGCCACTGGCTTCCCATAATGTCGGTAGAGCACGAGACCGGACTTTCTGAGACTCGAAATTTACCACGATTAGTCATCCATCAGTGAAGATCCTGCCTTTGTTTTTTTTCTTTGTCATCATTCCATGTTCGAGCAGCTTTTAAATGCTCATTGATTTGAAAATCCACACGACAATAATGCTTCCCTGACACGGTAAAAGGAGACATGATGTTTAACTGTGATGGATAACCAGCAGAGAGAAAGGTTTGGCATTAGTCGGTGTCAAATAAAGCTTGCGACGTGTCTTTCTTTTGTTTTGGTCAAAGAGAAAGAAGTTTTCAGTGCTGTCCCACAGTTTATAGGTGTGGCCGTTCGGCTGTGTAATTGGTGTTCTGGTCCACCCAGTCGAGCAGCTGAGATTTGAGAAAAGCCTGGAATTTCAGGATCTGAAACACTACACGCTCACACATGAAATTAATGTCACACTGGGACAAGCAGTGTAATCTGCTCATTATTTTCTTGATTAGCTGATTGATCATCTGGTCTGTAAAGCGTCAAAGCGGCAAAAGTGAAAGAAAAAGTCTCCAAACTCGCTCAGTTAACTCTCACACATGAGAGCGAGGGACCGGTTTATCTGCTGATCAACTGTTGGAGCGTAGACTGATGGTTTCAGAAGCTCACTTCTCACATCTGATCTCTGGTCTCGTCGCATTTAATGAGCCAGCAAACGCATATTTACCCCTGGCTGCAGCGATTACATTTAGTTTGGCTTCACGCTGTCAGTAAGTGGATTAAGGCTGAAAACCCACCACAGAGGTTCTGGCACATTAACATGAGTGAATCAGAATGTGACCCCCCCCCCCCCCCCCATCTCCCCCTCCCCATTTCTGTCCTTTCTCCCTGTAGCTGCATTGATTCCTGGTCCAAGGTGAAACCCTGCTGCCCTGAACATCCCTTTGATTGACTCACGGGTCACATGTATTTCGCACAGTGACCAACCCGACTCAGGTACTCATAACACTCATGTTGATCTCCATCTCGTTAGAAGAGAAAACATAATCATTTCTGCTTCATGTAAAAAAAGCTTAAGTTCTTTTAGACGAGATGCAGTTAAAAAATACAGCATTTAAGATGCAGAACACCAAAGTAGGATGCGAGTTACCTGTTTATACTATTTTCTATCTAAGTATAACACAGTGAAGCTGCTGCACTAAAGCGGCACTAAAACGATTAACCGATTATCAAATTAGTTTTAATTGATTGTTGCAGCTCTGTTAGACACACTGATATTTTCCAGCACACTTGCACACGTGCTCACATGGAGAGCAGCACTGCACAGCGATCATTGTAGACGAGGATTTTGTTATCTTCTTATAAATGATCTGCAATCTGTGTCTGTTTTGGTGTGTATCAGACCCTTAAATGTGAATTAAACGCAACACGTTTTTCTTTTCCGAGTGATCAGAACAGACATATCACTGAATATTA
Source organism: Chaetodon auriga (assembly GCF_051107435.1). Classification (NCBI taxonomy): domain Eukaryota; kingdom Metazoa; phylum Chordata; class Actinopteri; order Chaetodontiformes; family Chaetodontidae; genus Chaetodon; species Chaetodon auriga. Next base: position 21,727,656 of record NC_135085.1, read on the forward strand.
GTTTAACACTGTATGTGATTTTACATGCATTAGCCGTATCACGATATGATAAATGATACTGAAAAATATTATTAACGTGATACTGAATTCAACTGTGTTGCTATATTTTAAACAGTCATTTGTGTGCATTTCTTTGTCTAATGGCCGCTCTGTCTTTTTCCACCTTTACAGGAGACTACACTGAATCCCAATAAAATCCCAATAAAAATGTGTAATTAAACAAATAAAAGCCCACTGTCCCTCTCAGACGCAGACCTATATTTGAGCTGAGAACAGACGATCCTAAGAGGAAGCTCCAGTTAGCGACACCCGACGCTCTCCGTTTGGATGAGTCCATTTGAACTTAGTTTAGGCCGTTTCAAGCCAAACGCCAACAGCAGAAACAGCTGCTCCGTCTAATCTCGGGTCAAGACCCTTGTTGGAACAGAAGTTGAGGAGGCTCCCTTTCTATGATACAGACTTGGCCTGAATCCACAGAACACGAACAAAAAAAAAATAATAAAGAAATAAACATTACCATCCTAGGACGATGGAACTTGCCCCAGAAAGATCCTGAACTTGGGGAGGAACACAAAAAAGTTATTAACTGTGACTCTGGATCCTCTCCTGTGTATTTTTTTCTCCCTCCAAATGGGATTGGTCATTTTATCAAGTATTTTGCAGAAAGAGTATTGTTCCATGTCATACATTGGATGAATGTTTTCTTTCCTCGGCTAACCCCAAATGAACCAACCTCACACTGAAAGCGTGAACTGTTAACACATAAACATGCTTTATTTTGAACCGGCTGGAGGTTGAGGGCTTGTTTTTGGTGAATGGGGGCTGCCGTTACTCGGTGTTTTCCTTTTTCTATTACCTGTACACATTTCAGGGGAAGTTTGGGGGCTTGTTCTGAGTAGGTCAGTTGTCTTGTAGGTGGTTAGTTAGCTCTGAGTTTAATGTGCTGCTACTTGCTGAGTGTTTCGGGAGGTTGTAGGTATTTCATAGGGCCATAGTAGCGCTGGTGTTGGCACCAATTTGAGCACTTTTGTCCTTCAAGGCTGATTTTTTTTCCCTTCCCCCCACATAATGTCTGGGTTAAGGTTGTGTGTGTATGTATTTGTTATGACCAGGGACAGGAAATGTCCCGAGCTTGACTGAAAGTGTGTGGTTTTGTGTGTATTTACTGTAAATTGCCCGGAAGTCTGCTTGGTCGAGCGGGTCACCATTATTTTTTTTAAAGCTCGTTTTTAAGTGCAGTCACTCTGGCGAACATCCCGTTACGTGTGGTATTGGTACGCAACATGGCGGCCCTTGTGGTCCCGTTGTACGTTGAATGCGGTCTGAGTTTTTGTCCCACCACCCACTCCTCCCTCCTCAACTCTTGAGCACTCTCTGGGGTGTAGTCCGGATTTTTGGACCAAGAGACAGTTTCGCCATCTGGTTACATGAATGCCAGATCGAGGAGGACAAAAGGACGGGTGGACTGAGGGATGTATTTTTGGGGGCATGTTTACACCATGTGGCATCTGCCTCTCTTTCCAACACTGGAGGCTATGAACAGCTGATGGTTAATTATTACATAACTCGCCCCAACGCCCTCCCCACCCCTCTTGTTTTTAGGTTTTTAGATATTATATCATCACATTATGATCATGATAATTGCTAAATGTGTTAAATGGCTTTCCTTTGCCTTTTTGTGTGTGTTGATTGCCTTTGCTTGGTGAAGGGGTTCTTGTGCAAGCAGTGTTTGTAGTGTTTTTAGGGCTGAGCTGAGCTGGAAGCACAGCAGTAAGGCTGCTCAACAGATGCTATCTGATTAAGATTGTACGCAGGCCAGGCGACCGCGGGAAAGAACAAAACATGAATTGATTGCGCTTGCTGCCTCTTCAAAAGGAGAGTCTGTCCCATGTGTGCTCACCAGCGGTATGGATCGGTTCAGAGGTCAGCCCAGAGCACAGGTCTCCCACCGGCTGTTTGTTCACCCCAGCCTTTTTTTTTTTTTCCTCCTCCTCTCTTTTCCTGTCCTTGACGTTCTGCAGTCTGAGGTGCTACGACTTGTCTCGCCACTAGAGGGCAGCCCTGTGCATGTTTCTCATTTTTTTATACTGGTGAATAGAAAAAAATAATGCCAAAAGTCTGTCTGTGCACCGGGGGCATTGTGTGAGAGAGTGCGGAAGACGAGCTGCATTGATCATTAGATGTTACATTTGTTGTGGTGATAAGTTATGATGTTGTATACTCTGGCTGGGAGGGGCGGGGGTGTTTGTGTGTTTGTTTTTTGGGGGGGGGGGGGGTTGGTGGTGGTGTTGGGTTGTCAATAAAGATAATAGACAATCTAAAACCCCACATTACTCTCATTTACTTTCTTACCCCCTCTAAGCTGTGTGGTGCAATACCTCAATTTTTACCAATGCTAACTAAACGCTCTGTGTGTAAACTTGCTCCTCTCCAACCGAGGATGGTGTTTTGTATAAATGTCCCTAAATCCTTGGTTTTGAATTGCCGGGCAGCGATCCCCTGTGTGCCCTGCGCTTTGAGGCTGATGTATTAGATGAGAATGTTTTTCAGAGAGTCACCACAACAGTATCTGCATCCCCAAGATATGGACAATCTGCCTTTACTCTGGTATAAAGACAAATTGAATTTTATTTATTAAATTGTAAATATGTAATGCAATTCAAGAAAAATGGCTTGGTCTTTGTCTGTTCAATATACTGTTTCTAAGCTCCAATCTTTTGTATGTCTCAGAAATTGTTTTTATATGTATTTTTTACAATAAATATGTGTGAGAGACGTTTTGTGAGTGTCGCTTTTGTGTTTTTAAGTGTCAGTGATGCGTTTGTGATTGTTTGTGATGTTCAGCGAGACCTAAAACAGACCACACTGTCCCAAAGTTTTATTTTAATGAGAGAATTTAAATTACACTTTTTACTTGTTTAAAAGAACGGCATCTTATTTTATTTAGTAATTGACCATCACCACAAAGTGGCCGTACTGGAGCTTTTGATGGTATCACGTGATCTTCCTCAGCTCCCTGAACGAGGAAAATCTACCTCTAATTTCATTTTTTAAGCCAACATGAGCAACAAACAATTGAATTCTGAACATCTACTGTGTCATTACTGCTGAGTTTCTTGTCAACTGTTATAAAAATTAAGGATTTTATACCAAGCTGGTAAAAAACAGAAGACACAGTCGTATAATAAGCATCATTTATGTGAATACTCTAATTACGCTCAAGTCTGAACAGTCAGGGTTTGCGGTGGACCCTGTACGAGTGGCACAGGGACCCCTGGAAGTCCCCAGACCCCACTTTGATGACCTCTGACCTACTGTGAAGCAACAGTAGAGTTTCCCATTTCCGCACTGTGGGTCCTCACAGACTTCAAGCTGACAGGAAGTGAAACGGTTGGTAGGGTAGAATAAATGACGTCCATCGGCAGACAGGCTTTTCACGTCCTCTCAGTGTGGTGTTGGACTATCGCTGCTGTCAGCGTCAGACTGTAATCCAGCAGAACAGGTGAGCAGAACGCTCGCTTTATTCTCCTTTAAAGAACTTATTCTCTGTGTAAAGTAAAAGAAAATATCCTACTGTTTGCTGCTTTTTTCTTTGCTTGTAGTGTTCAGTTATTTTCAACATGACAGCAAACTTTAAAGGGTCCTTTCACTCAAATCACAGAAAATGTATTTTGCCATTTAGCTCTACTCCTACTGTCTACTACTAGAAGTTAGGCTCAGTGATAGACACCTGAAAACACCTTCAGCAGATGGAGGATCAGATGGTTTTGTGTTAATTTATCTGAATTAAAAGGGAGGCAGGTCCAGGAAGTATAACCACATCAATGGATCTTCTAAACTTATTATATTCGTATTATTTTGAGCTAATTCATCAGAAGAGGAAGAAAAAGAAATGTCTCTACTCACTGCCACTGAACATGAATATTAATGTTTAATGCTCAAAAAACAATTACCAGTCCACCCTCATGTATTAAGTAGTTTTACTTTACTCTACTTAGCTGCATTAACAGGAGATTGTTTAAAGGTTTTGGAATTTAATGGCTACATTTATAGAGATTGTTTGTCACAGGTGTCACAGGACAGGTGTGGATGAGTAAATGAATGATGGCTGAATTCCATTTATATTACGAGGACACGTGAACATAACAGAGCCATTGTTCATAATATTATTAGTAGCACCTGTGCTCTTCCTGCTGTGATGAGTCAGAATGTGCGCTTTGGATAAAATCTATGGATTTTTATTGGTGACATGGCTGTTAGACCACACGCAGCTTTTTAAAGCTGAAGGACATGACACAAAACTGATTTCCCCACTCTGTCTGCTGTAAGAGAAGTGGCCCACAGCTCAAGTTTTACTTCCTAGTGTTTACTCCATTTTTGAGCAACGAGTCAGCAGCAGCTCTGGTTGGAGCGGTCGTGCACGTGCTGGCGGACGGATGCTGAAAAATTGCCAGTGTTTCACTAACTTAAACCAACAGCAGAGAGGAAATGTGGAGAGACAGACTGTCTTTTGCTGTCTGAATGGACATTCAACGTGGTGTAACTGCACCTGCACTCAGGCTCACACCTTGCTGACAATATCGACTGCAGTAATCAACTTTAAAGTGTATCAGCAACACTGGCTGCTGGCTAGAAACGTCCTTCTCAGTAGTTCAGATGCCAAAGGTAAAGAGTAAATCGTACACTATATTTAATAATGTAAAACAGGAACTTCTCACCTCATCTTAAACAGAAAGTCTCCCATCAGCCTTGTGTTTGCTTTTGCATAAGTTTATCTTTTAATTTGACTGAATTTTGTCTTTGGGTCATAGTTTCCTGCAGAATGTCAGACGCAGCAGACCGCCTCATATCCAAAGAGACACAGGACCCTCCTGGTTATGATGTGTCCTCACCACCACCACCACCACCACCGTCATACCACCAACAACAACCTCCACCCTACTCTGCAGCCCCGGCAATGTACCCTCCACCCAAAGTCGAAATAACTACGTCTGGGTACGAGTCTTTCCGTGACATCTGCCCAGAGGCCGCGTCAGAAACAACTCCACTCACAGCTTCATCTTCTTTTGATGACAAGGCAGTGAGAAGAGGGTTTGTTAGAAAGGTTTGTATGAGTTTTAACGACTTCAGGCACATCTGCATATTCTATATATGACAAACAATCTGTGTGATTGGTTGGTGTCTGGTTTAGGTGTAAACAGTATTCAGTGTGTCCATGTTTTGCAATCTGCACCACAATTTCTCAACCTGGTGTCAGGACCCTCTACTGGATCATTTTACCTGCTCAGGCCTCTAAAATCTTTTTAAAATAAATCAATCTGGGATTGGTGCAAAGCATTAATCTCCTTCATTCAAAAACTATTAACTGACCAAGCGGGTACTTCAGTGTCTAATAATAATAATAACAGAAGCCATCATGGCTGGTTCGAGGACAACAACGAGACTTTTACATGACAAGTGTCTCTCTAACTCCTGGACGAGTCGCTCCTGTTCCAGATGTGTTCATTTCACTGGTTTTGAACTAAATCTGTGTAATATTATTCATTTCATAAACATGTACATGTTTACAATTTTCAGGAGGTTTGGTCTACTTTGACTTCATCCTAGCAACACTTTGATTGGCAGAAGACATATTCTTTCCATGTACTGACAATGCAAAGCACATCAAAGCACATCAGGGTTTCAGAGCATTAGGTCAGACATGCTGGAGTCCCAGCAGCAAAGCTTCACTGCTTGGACCCCTTAATGAAGCCCCTCGTTTTCTGTGCAGGTGTTCAGCATCCTGACTCTCCAGCTGCTGTTCACCTTCAGCGTGGTGTGTGTGTTCACCTTCTCCAGCGTGGTCAAAGACGCAGTGCAGACCAACCTGTGGGCCTACCTCAGCTCCTTCATCGTCTTCGCCGTGGTGGCCATCGCCCTCAGCTGCTCCAAGTCCTTCAGTCGGCGTCACCCCTGGAACATCGTGGGACTGGTGGGTGACAAACACGGGAGCGTAAAGACCCAAATACTGTATCGAATGGGGAAATTCATTTTACACAACATACAGTAGATACTGTCAGTGATATCTATATAACACACTATTTAAGTAACAGACTGAAGGGACAGCTAGACAGTATGACTTGAGGTCACATCCTGCAGAGAGAAGTGAAAATATTTTGGTCAAGCAGGCGGACTGCTGCCCCTAAGAAACTGGTCCATTATCAGCAGTTCTGTTCTTTTGTTTTTATTGTTTCCAGATAAAAAACCTCAGTTTCCTCTAAAGTTGTTTTCACATGCTTGCAGATTCACTCTGAGCCACTGAGGTTTTGTTGGCATGTAAAATTAGGACAGGCACTTCCTGTATTGTGACTGTTAATACACGATGCAGAGCATGGCACAAACACTGCAATAGAAAAGACTTTAAATATTCAAAGATATAAACAATCTGGACCCTAACAGGGGAGTCTCTCTTTGAAGGAGTTAAGCTTTAGAAAGCTTTTCCGAACAGTACTGAAGATGTTTAATATGCTGAACTTTGTGCCGACAGGTTGTGGTCACCCTCAGCTTGTCATACATGGTGGGAACCATCGCCTCCTTCCACGACACCACCGCTGTTGTCATCACTATGGGAGTGACGTTGGCCATTTCTGTGGCCATCATTGCGTTCTCCGCTCAGGTCAGACAGCCAGGCTGAGCCGAAGCGTGTATTTCTGTGTGCTTCTGTAACCTCTCGTCATGCTCTGTCTGTTAAAGCAGAGCTGTGTGCAGACCTCTCAGCTGCTCTATGTGTCAGCGTTGAAGTTACGGCTCTTAACTGTTTCCATATTTGACTTTAGGATGAGACATGATGCAAGTGCTGGAAAATAGTGGCCGAACTTGAACGTGGCACTGATCAGACACCTGACATACATTTAATCAGCAACTATTTTGATAACTGATATACAGTTTTATATATATTTAAAAAATGTCCAAAATTCTTTGATCCAGTTTTTCCATTTAAGAGATTTGATAGGTTTTATTTTATTCTAGCATTGTAGAGTTGTTGACTGAGTCCTGGACTGTTAGTCAACTAAAACAAGACATTTCTGGACTCTGGGAGAGAGAAGGACACTTTTCACAAATGTCTGCCTTTTTATGGTCTAAAATGACAAATGATGAGCAGAGAGAAACTCTTAAGATTAACTCAATATTAAAATTATCATTAGCTGCAGTCTGATCTACCTGTGAAGATCCATCTCAGCTGTATCCTCTGTACAAACAACATCTCTGAACTAAACAAGACCACAGCACTGCAGCTTTTTAATTCCAGGTCTTATTTAAAAAAAAAAAAAAAAGTGTTGAGTTTGAGTCATTATGTGCAAATCCTGTGTTAAACACTGCGTTAGGAAGCCAGCTGCTGCTAAGATGCAGGGTGGCTCATTCGAGGCTGTACTACGAAGCTTGTGTACAATGAAGAATAATAACCAGAAGATCCAATGATAAAAATGTAGAAATATGTGAAATAATAATGCTTAAGTGTATATTGGCCCAGTGTTTAGGTGGGCTGTGTAATTTTTCACTAATTTTTCATCTAAAACATGTAAAATGCATTTTTTGTTGTAAATTGATCAGTGTGTCATGTACTGTCTTGATACTTGCTGTCTTTAATGTAAAGAACTTGAAATGATTTGGGAAAAGATGAAAATGAAAACTACTAAACTGATGAATCAATACTTTGATCTGCTCTGAATTATGGAGACGTTACATATGGAAAAGCTTTAGATTGAAATCTCTGGGCGCCGTCCAGCACTCACCCAGTCTGTCTGTGTTCTTTGCAGACTCGTTATGATTTCACTATTTGTTACGGTGTCCTGCTGATTCTGGCCGTGGATGTGATCATGTTCGGGTTCTTCTGCACCTTCTACTACTCCTACATCACCGACGTCGCCTATGGATGTCTGGGCGCTCTGCTGTATTCACTGGTAAGTTAACAAAACAATATACCCTGACCCTGTGACGTGGTTTTAGAAGAGGAGTGTGGAGAAGCGGTGGAATAAGTGTCTTCATCAGACGCATTAAAGGCCCTGCCCTCCCACACAGGTGCTTTCTTTGACAGCTTCAACAGAAAAGCGATGACGAATGAACACAGTGTACATATGATGGCAGCCTTGAGAAGAGATTAAATCTGGCAAAACAGATGAAAACACCCATGAACAATGTCTGAGGCCTTGTCCACGCGTATCCAGATAAACTCCTGTTTCTTTGTATAAAACAGAGCATTTGGGAAACAATGAAGTCATCACCGCAATGTACACTTGCCTCATTGTAGCTTTGTGTGATGAGCATCTGAAATAACAACAATGGTGGACTACGTGCCAGACAGGCGGTAAATAAGTACAAATAACTAATGAATTAGCTGCTGATTGTTTGTGTTTTTAAGTCACTAACTCCAAAGGAAAATAAACTCACACTATGTTCTGCGTGTTCCTCTCTGGTAACTGATGTATGCTTGATGTAGACTTTATCACCACCTACTGGCAGGCTTGTTCACTCGTTCATCACTCCTTATGTAAAAGACACTCAGTGGGTCATTGGCAGGTGTAGAACAGCACAGCAGTGGCTGCTGTGTCAATAAAATGTGATGGATTGCATTGTGGGATTGTTAGCAGAAAGCAGTGGACACACTCAAGTAAATGGTGGGAGGTAAATATGCAGCATGTCCCAAATCCACCCGACATGCAGATTCTAGGCATGTTTTCGCTTTGGAAAAGTGAGAAAATGAATGATACTCAAATGAGACAGTAGCCTCCTGAATATGGCTGATTTCTGAATGTGCCTTTAATCCACAGAGGAAGTGGAGGAGCTGCTCACAGCTGTAAAACATTCAAATAAAGTGTGGGTGGTGGTGAAACAGCTAGCGGACTTGAAGGAAACGAGTCTGAGTGAGTGCAACGGTCAAAGCTCCAGAAGCCGGAGAGCGGATTTAATAAGTTTGATTTTTGGGGAATTCATCCAGTCACAAAGTAACGTCCACAGCAGCATTTTAAGTTAGACCAACCAGCTTTCAGAGACTTGATCTGATGACTCTAACAGGGCTTTTTCACAGCAGATTTTTTGACTCGTCACAGTGGGAGCAGCACAGCTGTTGCTCATCATATTAACGACGGTTTCGCTCTATTGAAGTGTCCCAGTGTGACCGTGAGCCAGCACAAACACCACGACCCTGAAACTGAAGCAGCCGAGCGGAATTCACCCAGCATTCATTTATCATTCATATGTGCTCTTCCTGCTGTGACATGTCAAAATAGAGGATGTCATAATGTACTCTTATTTATCTGGTCTTAATCTCTCACCCTGTCCTAAACGTTCTCCTCCTCCTCCTCCTCCTCCTCCTCCTCTCCCTCCCTTCCTGTCTGTCTCAGTTCCTGATGATCGACTGTCAGCTGCTGATGGGGATGATGAGCTACCGTCTGGACCCAGAGGAATACATCACCGCCGCTCTCACCATCTACCTGGACATCGTCCTGATCTTCCTCTACCTGCTGGGGAGGAGGTGAAACTGTATGCACGTCACGCATGTACACAAACACATTACTGCACAGACTGACACTCCAAACTGTACCCACAACGAAAATGTCCTTTATTATTACTTTTATTATGTATATATACTGAAATTATATGGATTATCAGATTTTGACAGAATCCTTTCTTTGTCTCAGTTTTACACAAATAAAAATCGGTATGAAAAATTGTTGTACTGTGTTGTTTCATTTAATTTCCAGAACAGGAAACATTCAATGACATTTAGGTAATCATTTGGTATAAATGCTCACGTCAAAACTGCCTAAAGAACCTCCAAATCATTACGCTTTCCCATGAAAGTCAGAGAGTGATAGTCCAGTAGGTCGATAAGGCCGTTCATGTTTCATAAAGCACCAAAACAGAAATCGAAAGGCAATGAATGAATGCTATTCCACATGCAATAAAATACAGCTTACACTGTTTCGAGGACACAGACGATAAAAAGCAACAGGGACAAAAAAATAGTGCAAAATGTTCAACGTATTTTCTTCTTACTGTATCGCATGGATCCATCCTCATGTTTTACCTTCACCAAAGCCGAAGCCTCACTCTAATGTCAAAGCAGCATTCACGGTCATTTTACAGGGTCCAACATCATTTTCTGACTCAAAAAGAGCAAAGATGAAATGCTGTATCACTGGAGAACACAGTTTTGTTGGTGTTTTTCTTACTTGAATTCAAAATTCACATCCCCATTTAAATAATGAGTGAGTTGTGTGAACTTGGGATCTGTCGAACCTCACTGTGGATATCACTGTAGGGCTGCAAGTAATGATCAATCTGCCGATCTGTTTTGCCTATAAAATGTCAGAAAATAGTGAAAAACGCCAGCTATAGTTTTCCACAGCCCAAGCTGACGTACTAAAATAGCTTGTTTTGTTTGACCAACAGTTCAAAACCCAAAGACAGCACATATGACAAAGAAAGGCAGGGATAGCTTTTGGCATTTTTGCTTGAAAAATGATTAACTGTCTATCGGCTGAACATCCTATCCCCAAAACCAAGACCTGAACAGTATTAACTGTACATGACAGGTGGCTGAGTGATACATCAGCCCTGCTCTGTGGACAGCAAATCCCACAGCTGCACTGTTTTGCACAGCCTCACCACAGTGAAGAGTAGTTGAACTTGATCCGCAGCAGGTACCTCATGCGGACCTGGGCAGGGTTGTAAACGATGAACTCATTATAGAGGAGGGAGTAACTGTTACGCTTACCCACCCCCGTCTTCACCCCGGGCCCCATCGGCACGGTCGCACCATTCCTGAGAAAGAGAGAGGGATACGTTTATTTAAGGACCAATCAGGTGGTTTTAATACATGAAGTAAAAACTGCCTTTCCGTTACAATACTTTTACATGTTTTAATTGTCTTTGTACTGTTTTCTGTTTACTGAGTATTTGTCAAAAAGGATTAGCAGCCGTGCATCCACAGAGTACAGATCCACGTGTCCTAGAGTCCTGTTTTGAGCAACCATCAGTTCAAAACCCAAAGATGCTGTTCCCAATCACAGAGAGCGAAGGAAACCGGCAAATATTCCCACTCTGTGTTCATCAACCTGCATTTTTCTTTGCTAATGTGATTAACAAACTCCCCCTCTCAGATAAGGGAATGAGTTTTGTTGTGTAACAGTGAGCACAGTTAAATCAATGTTTGGCCTGCATGAACTGTATCAGCGTAATGAGACAGACTAACAGTGTGACAGAGTTTTTGGGGTCAGGTCCGGTCTGTCCCAGGCCCTTGGTGCTGTGTTTTCCATCAGGCAGATTGTTGGCCTCGTAGTCTGCATCCAGCAGCTCGTTACAGTCTCCCAGAGCGACCTGCGACCACACAGACACACAGCAGGGACGTTAAAACACTTCTGCACCACATTTAGGCCCAACATGTGACGTGATGTTCAGGTCCTGTTGGTTTTATTGTTAAGAGGAGTTGTGGACTTGTACTGGCGGGTGAACAGGACATGAAACAAACTGCCCCTAAGCACCAACTACTGGACCTTTGGCCTACAAACTAATTACTTAGTCATGAAGTTTCATGTGCTCGACCTTCATCAGGTATTTAGAAAAGCATTACAACAGCTCCATATATAGATATATCCTGAGTAAATCATCCAATCAGAGGACCACAGGAATTAGTTCAACTGGTGACAGAAACACCTTCACCAAACACATGCTGCCTCCCAGGTATGCATCCTCCAACACGTTGCACATTCAGAGTTTTTAGGAAACCTTTTTAGAGGAATGTTCTTTGCCAATGATGAGCTCACCTCACACAGCAGCAGCAGTCCAACGTGGTTGTGCTGATTGGCAAAGCAGTAGTTTGCACTCTTTGAAGACATGTCAGCGAAGTAGACACCTTTTCCGAACTAGACGAAAGAGAAACAGGGGAATTATTAATGCTGGAATAAAATATATACTTAAAAACTCCTTGTAGTTTATGGATAATTTCATTCCAAAATGCTGAACATAATAGTAAATGCATGTATTCTGCCATCCTTCCTACCATGTAACCGGTGACAGGAGCTTCAGGTGGAGCCACGCGGAGCCCCTGACTGAGGATGCCGACCCAGTTAGACAGACGGGACCCGTGCCACAAAAGAGTCCTGGCAGGCAGACAGACAGACAGACAGACAGACAGACAGACAGACACACAGACAGACTTAGTGGGTTATGTGAGGAGAGCACCTTGTTTTTATTTACATTATTGTCAGGTGTAATGCAGGCAAATATGGAACCACAGTTCAACATCTGAGGGAACATGAACCTCTGCTGCTATGAGCCGCCGGGTGCACCGACAGTCTGACACTGTGTCTTACTTGTTGTGTATCTGTGAGAGGAAGTTGCTGCTCTCCCCGTCTCTGTCCACAGAGAAGATGTCAAGGATGGACATGGTGTAGTCAGAATGGGTAGGGGCGTGAGTGGACTGTAGATACTTGTCTATCACCTTCACACAGAGAAGAAGAAAGTTTTCAAGAAAAACATCTTAAGGCATCTTACGTTTCATTCATATGTCTTGACAGTCTAACACACCAAGAACGTACAGATCAGCCTGCAAACTATGAATGTTAGTGAGCCAAGAGCAAAGCGAATGTTTTGAACATCCTGACTGACTCGGACCCATCGGTGTATGACAAGCCAAACACTGACCTTGTAGTCATCGCTGCTGGAGTCCAGAGGCTGCAGCTGGCATTGGAGGGAGCGATACTGTCTGTCCAGAGGATGCTCGTCACTATTTTCACTGGACTGGACCATTTTCACTGCTATCTGAATGTCACTCAGAGCCTGGAAAAAAGAAATACGATTAAAAAAAATACATATTATAGTATGGACTGCAGATTTAAGTGAAAACATCCATTAACGGAGAGCCCTTTTACCTCCAATAGTGCAATTTTTTCCTTTAGCTCATCTTCTGTCCGGATGACTGGAGGAGTTTTCAACCTGGAGGATTACATCTTTTAGTTAGGGCAAAATAAAGTACAATCCATTCAGACATCTTTCCAACAGCATTAGTGCATCTCTCTAACAATACAGCCACACATTCCCTACCCAAAGTCATGAGGGATGCGGGTGTAGAACTGGTTGCACGCTTCCAGCAGCTCGCGATTGCTACCCTTCTTCTTCAAACAATCCTCGATTTTCTTCAGCGCCGCGTAGCCCGCGTTGATCTGCTCCGTGGTCAGCTTGCCTGCAGGTAGAAAGGAAAAGAATTTGAAATGTGATGCCGCGAAAGGTTTGAAATGCTGGTTACATGTTTGTCACCAGCTGAATCTACTCACACAGTCAGGTGGCACAACTGCAGCTAAAATTATGACTCGAGGATCTTCTTTTATTGAATCTTTGATCAAACTGTAGCAACTTAAATATGTGTAAATGATATATGCTCAATATAAAATTTAAGAGTGAAACTAGGTGATATTAAAGAAGTATAACAAGACAAATTCCTCTACAGTTCTGCTGCTCTGATTCTGACTGACCGAGAGGAGCTTTCCGGGTGTCAAACTTCATCTCCAGCACACACTCCTCCATGGCTTTGACGTCACAGATGAGCTCCAGGAGAGACTGGACCTTCACATCCAGCTGGGAGTTCTTCTTTTTAGGTGCAGTATCCACTGTGCTCTGGTTTTCCTCCTGAAACAGTGAAATATATTAATGTTCATACTGACAGACCTCAACCTCACTTCAATGGCAGCTATTATTTCCAAGCTGCCAATTCCTTATTACGAAGATATTGAGGGGGTTTATTGGCTCTGTGCATTGCTCCTTGCCTTTTCATCTGTGCTGTAGTCCATGAACACCATGTCATATTTTCCAGCTACTTTCTCAAAACTCGCTCTGTGTTCCCACTCATTCTTGGTTTTGTCAAGGAACCTGTGGCAAAAACAAGTTTCAGAATTTTACTGAACTCGCTTCAATGTGAGACACCTGGGAATATTTTTTTCAACTGCACAGTCTCACTTTTTCTTGAAGATATCTTTAGCTTTCAGCAGGTCTCCACCACAAGATGACAGACTGCTCTGACCCACTTTTCCCACTGAAACAAACAACAGAGAAACCACCAAAATATATCTAATAAGTTAGTTTGCATTTTAGAAAAGAGCTTCCAAAGTGCAGCTTGTGTTAATTTCCTGTGTATATACACACACACACTCATCAAATATACCACAATAATTGGCACATAAACTCACCCCTGCCCCATCGCATCCACACACTGTAAGCCTTGGAGCTGTCGTCTTGCAACAGCTGGATCAGGTAGTATTTGTTGTTGTTAAACTGAAGATTTGTCTGCATGATAAGATGCAAAGTGTTTGCTGCAAGTCCAAAAATCACTTTCTCACAAATCAAAATGTAAAATGAAAATAAAATACTTTTCAAGCCGTCACTCGATTTCTGTTTTTCAGATCGCATTTAAGAAACAGCATCTGAGCTCCATTATTAGCTGACTGTGGATATCTATCAAAATATTTACAATTACTATTTTAGTCAGTCAGTCACGACTCAATATGGAAATACAGACGACAGCTTTGAATTTTGAGTGTAAATGTTCTTAAATATTTTACCTGATTTAGCATCACGTCGTAAACATCATCACCTTCATTGTAAACATGAGCCTGAAAGAGAAATTGAATCAATAATAAATACGAACTGGACCTGCTCTTAAAAGCAGGAAATTAAAAACGTACTGTAAACTTTTCCATTTTCTTTTTTTTTTTTTTACAATGTTTTATACTGTTTTAGGAAAGAGTTCATACAAATCACAGGTGACAAAGTGTAGGTTAAAACACAAGGACATTACAGGACAAAGGTGTGGCCGACAGAACTTCTCAGAATCATGAGTTTCATATCTCGTGTGGATGCAGGTACTGCACCTTTCCAAGTTTGGCTTTGCACTCAGAGTCGACTGGAGCTTTTCCTTTCATGACCACCGTCTTCACAACCTCTGCTAAACATCCAAAGACCAGAGAAAAAACATTAATGAGGTCAACTGACATTCAATGTGAAGCACAGGTAATAAAATATCCTTTTAACCTGTGTTACTACATAGACAACATATGTGAAAATGGATCCATGGTACCTTCACTTTTTGTTGCCTCTGTGGCTGTTTCTTCAGTTTTTGTCTGGCTCTTGTTTTGCCCTCTCTTCCTCTTAGCTGCAGGTTGCTCCTTCGCCTCCTCTTCTTCCTCTTTAACTTGAACTGGTGTCCCATTATGAGCAGTCAAATCACCAGCATCATTCGCACTTTCTGAACAGAGAATGAAAAATGAAAAATCAATGAAGTTGATGAGGTAAAACAGTAAATATATTATCTTATGTTAAAAAGGGATTAGCAAATTATCACAATCTGGGTAACACATAAAACACACAAACCTGCTTTTACTGTCTGAGAGCGAATCTTCCTCTTGTACTTGGTGACAGGATTAATCTGGACCATCTTCTTCAAATCCACTTCGTAGGACGTCCCAGAGCCCAGAGACAGAGTGACAGAGGTTGTTCCCGAAGAGACGGCTGAGTCCAACAAGGCGCAGGCTGAAGGCGGGTATGCTTCCCACTGTCCTTCATCTCCTTTCCACTCCCACACTGAGCACAGAGACATGGAGTTAAGAATAAAGTAAAAATAGCTATTAAATTGATTAATAATGACAATAATCATGCACATTGCCAGCCATCATATTACTATATACACCAAGGCCACAGTTTAACTGAGGCACCAACATACTGCCATACATACATTAATATTGTCTTATATCTGCTGTACAAGCCAAAACATTAGTCTACTGGTTGGTATTTGTCTTACTGAGTACTTTTCCCCAGAGTATGGCCCTTAACACACCTGTACAATTATCATTAGAAAGAGAATGAATGTGTTTGTCTTTTAAACCGCTTACATGTTGCCTCGCTGAATGAATGCACATCTGTTCTGATTCAACCGCACCCCAAACGACAGTGTATGTAAATCAACACCTCTGCTTTCAACAGAAACGAATCATAACCTTCAGCTTTCATTGAAGAGCTGTCATATTACACTGGTTCCACCTAACAAACACGGATCTCTGTGCGTGTGTGACATTCTTAAAACCACTTCCATCCCGGAGCACTCGAGAGCTCTATAACTTTGGTAATAAACGTTTGACAGTGTCGAGCTTTCACGTTAACTATTTTTACTAACAAGCTCAACCAGTAACAGGTATCGATGACACCTTAGACAGAAAAAAGGTTGCTTTCTACAGTAACAAGAACAACAGTAAAGGCTGCATGTACCTTAAATACATCATATTTATTTCCCTAAGCTACCCTGTCGAGACATGTCCCGAGTCGAGTACGCAAGTGACGTAGTTACAGCGGCTAGCTCTCCTGTCAAGCTAGCTTTCCAGCGGGAAACAAGCACCAACCTGTTTTCGACTGGACTTCTTCATTTTCTTGTGCACTCTGACTTTTATTTCTCGAACTTCTTGTGCGCCTCATGGCGGTTTATGAAAATAACCAGATAAAGACAGAAATAAAAGGGACACAGGGACAACAAAGAAGGCGGAAAAACTTTCCCCACCACTGTTTCCTGGCCGGTGTCGCTCAATACGAGGATGAATCACGCAGTCGTTAAAAAAATGTTTCTGGCGCATGCGCGTCGAAAGCGTGAAGGCTTTTTTCCGTTACCATAGAAACGATTTCAGCACAAACCTGGAATAAAGTTCAAACTTAATCACAAATAGTCCAAAATTTATTTATAACTAATAGCTTTAGTTTTTAAAACTTGCGTTTAGGCGTAATTTTGTTCAGACTATGCCAAAACTTGATATTATCGAGAGGTAAGCGGTATGTTTGGAGATCTGGGATTGTACCCAGACACAACACCGGAAACTAAGGCAGAGTGAGCACTCTTGTCTGTGCTCTCTTATACGTGGAACAAAACCTTGGAACTAAAGGTTCCGCACTAACCAATGGCCGGAATTATTTTGTTGAAGGATTGTTAAACTATCCGAACGTGCCTGCGTCCTCACCGAGGTGTGGATGGAAGTCAAAGTTAATTTTAAAGCCGTTTGAACTAAAGAAGCCACCGAAGATATGGCGTTACGGACTTACGGAGCTTGTGTCCTCTGTCAGAGGGCGTCCATCGTGAGGATGATGTGCACGGTGAGCCCAGTTTGTGACTGTCATTGAACGCAGCATCTTTACCATGGAGGTCAGACAGACAGGCTGTTAAAAGAGCAAATTGAGTATAGTTTAGTTACTTTAATAGAGAAACGCTTATATATGAGTAAATTTAGTATTCATGTTCATTAATTTAGCACATTTCTCCTGTGAACTAACTTCTCCACTCAATCTAACAACAAGTAGTTTTTCACTGGGAAATATATTTGTCGCTGCAACCTCGACAAGCTGCTAATTAAAGGGGTGGTTATTACAGATGAAATAATTCAATCACAGTAAATCACACTATGTATATGCTTGCAGGTATTATATATGGTGATAGGAATAGACACTATGACTGTGAATTTCCTGAAACTGCATTTTCAAAACCGTGTAGAGATAAAATAACCTTAAATCTATCAGCACAAGTTCAGACTGTGAGCTAATCGGTTAGGAGATCAATAAATATAAATATAAATATAAAATATGCTTTGACAGCCTACAGACTAAGGTTGAATGAAAAAAATCTTGACTTTCAAACTGTCTAATGGTATTTCTTGTCTGTTCTTTATTTTAGTTTAATTAGAGTGAGATTAGTTAGTGTTAAATAGCTGAAGCTCAAAGAGGTCGTAAAGAAACACTTGTTTTTATTTTTCATCCTCAGGGAATGAGTGCAGCTGCACACCCACAGTCCCAGGTGGATTTCCTGAAAGGAGAAGTCCACAGGAAGCACCCAGGTGTGACCAACCTGAAAGCGCTGCAACTACCTGTGGAGCTCCAGACGGCTGCACGCTCGATTATTCTCAGTGGGTTCAGTTTTTAATGTGGCCATCAGTCGTGTGTTCGCTGGTCTTGAAATGAGTCAGAATGCAGTGCGACTGTTCATTTTCTCCACCTGCAGGCGCTCAGGTGAATCGGATGACTGGCCGCATTCAGGCCCTCACAAACTTCCTGTGGAGCAGAAAACGAGCCATCGATGATTTTACTCTGAGGCAGAAAGCTGTGAGCCTGGAGAAGCAACTCTGGGAGAAAGCAATGGAAAACAGTGGAGGTGGGTGACACATGGATGTCTGTAATGGCTGCAAAGAATATTTCCATTTGTTTCACTGCTGTTTACAACCTATTAAATCTTTTTCTCATCTCTCATTTTACTTGGATGAATTTCTTTGTTAAAGGAAGCCTAAGAACAAGAATTTTATTGCCAGCAGCTGCTTCACTGTAATTGCTGTGCATATGACAAATAAACCTAAATCTTAGGAGATGATAAGATGCAGCAGCCTGAAAACTAAATTCACTTTATGTTGCAGATGTAGACCTACAAGTGCTTCAGGATCGCATCAGGAAGAAGGTGCTTTCAGAGCTCAGAAGAAACACCTATCATTGGACTCCTCTGAAGTAACACTTGCTTTTATCTGTTGTCTCATATTTCAGCGTCATGAAATCTCAGAGTATCAGGCACAGAATGGGGCGGCAGGGTTTCCTGAATTCTTCTCTTCACATTTTAGAGCTTGTAGCTGGTGATTTCTCCTGCTTGATTCTGAGATACAGATGATCTTAAATACAGCCCACTCTCTGTGTTTCAGGTATGATGAAGAGTTAGGTGTGGTGTACATGGCAGCTCGGCTGGCTGGGGGCTTCGCAGCAGTGAGGAGAGCTATAAATGAGGTAATGAGCCAGTGGTGGAGGCTGTAGGCTAACTCGGGGGGGCAGTGCCAAGGCTGTCCTTAAAGAGTCAGTCCACCGACATTTCCCCCAAAAAACACACTGTTGTTCTTAAAGTAAAGCAGGGACAATTACAGAAGACATGTCTTTATTAGTATAAGTATTATTACCCCATGATGTGTTCAGGGGTCTTTTTCTGTCCTAAATGTCTGTTTGTCTTTTTTTTATTTTTAAATCTTTTCAGATAAAGAAGAGAGATCCCTCTTTTGCCCCTCAGTCCCTCCTGGATTTTGGTTCAGGACTGGGAACAGTTGTCTGGTTAGTGTAAAAAACTGGTTTGAATAAAGAGAGTTTTCATGTTAATCACAAGACTCTGAACTGAGTCTTCTCCCACAGGGCGTCACACTCGTGCTGGGGCGACACTTTGAAGGAGATGGTGTGTGTGGACAGCTCCGGGCCGATGAACATCCTGGCTGAGCGGCTTCTCAAAGGTACGAACACACAAACACTTCTGTCAGGTTTGATTTGTAACAGTTTTGTTTGAGTTTTGTCAGAAAATCTAAGAGTTGTTCTTTCTGTGTGTGTTGAGCAGGCGATGATGAAGCAGCTGAACCTCACATCAAACAGGTGTATTTCAGACAGTTCCTCCCTGTCTCTCCTAAGGTAAAATCCCTTAATTTTTATTTTAGCAACAGATAAACAAAGTTTGTATCCAGTGTTAGAGAGTTAAAGAATTTCTTTAACAAGCGATACAAGAAATACAAGTGCTGCTCCGGGATTTCTGGGAAATGCATGTAGAACCATGTCAGATGAAGAGCATCCTTAGGATCCCCTCTTTCACATTCAGTTGTGTGTTTGGAACATTTTTTCGTCTATGGATTTATTATTGTATTTATTCACACACATCTTAAGGATGAGGAGCCCTGACCGTCCTGTGCTTCTGCTTCCAGGTGCAGTTTGACGTGGTGGTCGCCGCCTTCACCCTGTCAGAGCTTCCCAACGCGAAGGAGCGAGAGGAGGCGGTGTTCACCCTGTGGAGGAAGACAAGCTCGTACCTGGTTTGTTGGAATAATGGCAAAACTTCATGTATAGATGATGTGCATATATGAGGAATATATGTTACGCTTTAGACATTTCTGTATACATTGCAATGTATCTGTAAAACTATTCTGGTATCTAGAAGTCCTGTTTAATTTCATGACATCTGTTTTCTGCATTTCTCGGTGTAGGTGCTGGTGGAAAATGGGACCAAAGAGGGCCATCAGATTCTTATGGAGGCCAGAGACACTTTGTTAAAGGTATTCTGTTTGTTATGTGCTGTTGTGTAAATTACTTGACACAGTAAACGGAAGCAGACTGAAAACATCCTGTGCTCTATCTCCAGAAACAGGAGAAGACTGTCCACGACACCAGACCAGCGTCTGTGTTTGCTCCGGTGCGTTTGAGTCCCAGCTGCTTTGAAATGTCACGTCGTGCTTTCGACCAGCGGTGTCTCGTCTTCTCACATCTTCTCTCTGTTGCTGTGTTTTTCCAGTGTCCTCATGAACTGATGTGTCCTAAACTGGCCACTGAGTCCACCACGCCCTGCAACTTCCACCAGCGGTACCAACCTCTGCCTCTGCCAGGGGTAAGGTCAAACTCTGTTTTACATGTCTGCCTGCAGCATTCTTCCTGCAAATCAGACATCAGTAAGTTAAGCATGAATGTTCATTCTTGAACTTTCAACTGATATAAGGTCTAAAAAAGCTAATAAGAAGAGCTTGACTTCCTTTTTTTTGTAAAATCAGTCAGTTTGTTGATTTGTTTTCAAACTGTGATGCATGCAGAGGGAAGGATGTGAGGCAGAGATGCTGCAGGAGGTGAAAGAGAAAGGTGAATGACGGCGCTCTAAAAACAACAGGACGTTAATTATTGTAGTTTGACCCACTTAACAGCAGCTTCGACACATAACTCATGGATGAATTAAGATTTACTTTAAAACCCTCAGTGCTGCAGTTTGCATCAAAAATCTGACTTCTTGTCTTCTCCTGTTCTATGATATGTTTAGAGGAGTCACAGGAGTCGCAATAATTTTTTTTTTTTAAATGCACATATTAATTTCTGTTGGGAAACAGTCAATCAGTGATTCAGAAATTCCACTTATTTCTCTTCAGCACAATGAGCTGCAGACGGAGAAGTTCAGCTACTTGATTCTGACTCGGACAGAATCGCCGCAGGCTGAAACAGAAGGTGTGGACTGGGCCAGGCTGATCGGGCCTGTGCAGCGCAGGAAAAGACACGTCCACTGTCGAATGTGCTGCCCGGACGGACAGCTGCAGCACCTGGTGGTGACGGCACGAAAACACAGCAGGTGAAGGTCCTGCATCGCACATATTGTCCAACCCAACGTCAGCAACGTCAGTTTAACCAAAGGAGATTGTTAAATGTTTTTAACATGCAGCTGTGCAAGAACATTTCACAAAGAAAACAGGCTAAGATTGGCTTAAGTTCGGAGCGAGATTACAGATCAACCAGATGTTAAATGGCAGCTTTTTTAATTTCTGACTCTGGACCGAATTAGTATTGACATCCAGCCCTTGTGGTCATGATAGCAGTATGCTCCTTGACCGACGCTGCTGATTGGTTGTCCGCTGTTTACGCTGTCTAATCATGACTGAAAACTGTGTTTGATTTCCTCCAATCAGAGATGTGTACCGCTGTGCTCGAAACAGTGACTGGGGAGATCAGCTGCCAGTCATTCAGAAAATCGAGGATGACGCCCAGACTGATTCAGAGTGACGATTCAGCGAGGAAGAGGAAACAGACTCATTCTTTACATTTATGTTGAATTAATAGAAACACAATAGAACTGAGTTCAAACTGCCATCCAAGGACTCATCAGCTTTTAGATCAACAGAACGTTTACGACTGGAACTCATTTCACAACTGATGACTTTAATAAAAAGGTCGTAACCGTGTCTTTCTGCACTTTGCCCGGCTTTATTATGCACCACCCTCAACCAAACACAGTCTTTTTCTCGCAACAAGCATGCTGCAGTTTGTAGTCATGTGACATTTAAAAATGTGGGAAAATAGAAAAGTGGGGGTGTGAGGATGTCCTGCTCTGTCCTACAGGTTTTACAGCAGTTAACATAACCCTCAGTCAGCGAGAACAAGAGCAATAAGTCCATTTCAAGCAAAAATACCACATTTTAGTTTCTTAAATGTGTGAATTTCCGCTTTTCCTTGTCTTACATATAAGTTCTTTAACGGTTGGTCAGATAAAACATGCTTAGTTGCAGCCAGGCTGTCCAGATTATACAGACATCTGAAAAGAGTAAATGCTGCCGAACAGGAAAAACATGTGCGTGAAGAGTGGACTACTGTGATTTGGACTTTTAAACTTTATCCCATTTGTTTGACATGAACAGGTTTTTCCTGCTCTGCAGTCCTTCAATGTCACCCTGACTCACTCTTAATGCTGAGCAATGTGGCCTGAGTGATCAGATCCCAGCGCGCCCTAAATATGTGCAGGGATCCCATCACACCTGTAAGCATGAACAAACTGTCACAGACAAAAGTCCTCAGATCTGAAGAATCTGGGATTTACAGAATGCTTCGTCTTCCCATTCATGATCTTGTTCTTGTTCAAGTATTGATTTAAGCTGTTGTACTTGTTTATATTCATGTGATGCAGTAAATATGAGCACACAATTAACTCCCAACAATCTGTTTCAGGGCTGATTTCAAGTCCGGGTACTTGTACTGAAATCCGGCCTCTTCAGTCCTCTTTGGTATGACATTCTGGCCCTGCACGAGGACCACGGCCCTCTCAGAGCCCATTAGGGTGTTCAAGACAAAGCCAGGCACAGGGAAAATGGTGGGTCTCCTAAGGACCCGGCCCATCTCTTTCGTGAACTCGTAGTTGGTATTCAGAGCAGGCGCGACGCCGTTAAACACTTGTGGTGAAGGGGAGGGAGCGTCAGCAGCAGCGGGGGATTCCAGGGCGTGGACGATGATCCCCGCCAGGTCCGAGACGTGGATCCAAGGAAACGGCTGACTTCCGGACCCCAGAGTGCCCCCGAGGCCGAGCCAGAAAGGCAGCAGCATCTGCTTCATGGCACCACCATCGCGGCCCAGTACTGCCCCTGGTGGAAGGAGGGAGGAATGTAAGATCACCAAAATAAATAAATCTCATTTTATTGTCCTTGTCGTGGTTACTGGGGATCAAACTACCAGGATTCTCTACATAAAGTGAAGTAGTCACTTTTTACATACCAGGCCTGATGACAACTTGTTTGGTGGTTTTTGCCACATCGTCAGGAAGAAGTGCAGAGGCCTCCCACTCCTTCACAAGTCTGGAGAGGAGGTCAAATGGAGTCCATTCACTGTCTTCTGTGTACTGAGCTGTCAGACTGGGCTTGTAACAAGCTGTGTGTCACAAATCAAAGTGACAAGTACACAATGATTGATGTCACTGCTCTTATTATCTGTGAGTTTGTGTGGTCTGACTTTGTACTGGCGGAAAATATGATTGTTATTTGTTTTATCATTAAGGAGAGACTTACCTACACCTGATACCAGGACCCAGGAGCGAGGAGGACTCGGGGAAGCAGAAATGGCTCGAGCAAGAGTTTTGGTAGTGTCGATACGACTGGAGAACAGATCCTTTTTGTAGCTTTCATTCCACCTGAAAACACACAAGACAGATCAGGTGAAAATCCAGCTTCATTAAAAGAGCAACACTCATTCTGTGCCTGATCTGGCTGCAGGGATCTGCTTCCACTGAACAGCACTGAGCACTGCATAGTCGGCCACTGATGTTGGGCAGTGAGGCCCGGCTTGCTTTAATGTTCCATTGCATCCCAAAGTTGTTGGATTGGGTTGGGGGCCACGAAAACCTCAGCCCAAGACCACAATTTTGAAGTGTCCACAAACTTTGACCATTTGTGACTTGTCACTCAGGCACTATGTATTTATTGCTCACCATCGTAGTGGGTTCATCAGGTTCTCTCCAGCCAAGTTGACAGCGCCCTCACATGGTGGAAGGCCATCAGACTCCAACTCACCCTGCAGAATCACAGAGGAAGCACGGTAGTATGTAAATTACTCTGGATTTGGAGACAAGTACTGTGACCTGTAACATGGCAAAATGGGGGGATTTACAGGGCTCAACAGCAATTTGAGATTAAAAAAGAAATAAAAATGCTGATGAATCAGGAGTTAGCCAAGATGAGAAATGACCCTGAAATGGCCACAAATCTGAGTTAACCTGAGATCATACCCATGTTATCTTTCCTGGACCAGGCTGTCGAGATATCACTGTGACCTCATGACCTTTATCTTTGAGCAGGCGACTCAGCTCACGGCCCACAAAGCCAGATCCCCCTCCTGCGAACAAGACAATAGAGAGAAATGTACATAAAAACAGGAGAATCTGACACTGAACAGTTTCTATTTACCCTAATTCTACTAATATAGAATACTGACTGTGAGAAATATTATGATGTATGCAAACACAGTGTATTGAATACAGTCGGTTGCCTGCACAGACTCTGACACTGAAAGCATGACAACCAGAGCAGTGCGCATGCGCACTGTGCATGCTTACAAAACAGGACTGCATTACGACCATTACAAACTTTTCTTCGATAACGATTTATCAAAACATATGGGCACTTTCTAGGTCTAATAGCGTTGCTGGCACACCTGTTTTTACTGTAATTTCCTGTACCTAGATCACGCACACGCAACTTACATAGACTCAATCTATGCCTGCAACGCTAACATTAGCTAACAGCTAACTAGCAGCGTTATGTCACATTGACCTTTCGAGCGGCAAAAAAGATATTATTTTAAAAT
This sequence comes from Chaetodon auriga, assembly GCF_051107435.1. NCBI lineage: Eukaryota > Metazoa > Chordata > Actinopteri > Chaetodontiformes > Chaetodontidae > Chaetodon > Chaetodon auriga. The sequence continues at coordinate 21,752,319 of NC_135085.1, forward strand.
AAAGTACATACCTATTAAAACTCTCATGGTTATTAAATCCCCGTCAGTTGTTGAATTAAACAAATGAAGGCTGCAGCAGGTTACACTGTTCCCTTTGACTCACGCCAGTGTCAGACGTATCACAGACTTGTTTCTGGCTTTTTTGAACCTAGAGGGATTCCGTAGCCAGTCAGCGACGTCATTTTGTAGTTTCAAACGGCGCTGTGTGTGGGAAGAGGTTTTAAAAGAACAGGTGGATTTCAGTCACGGGTTTATTTAATCACAGCTATCCAGTTATCGGTCAATATTTACCAACTAAATCAATTTTCAGGCGTAAATCATGGTTTCAACAACATGTCAGGGGCTACAGGTGCAAGACAAATAGCTTTTATAAGTTAATTAAGTTCAACTCATGTAGTCTGTACTCATATGTGAGGACAATGTAGACAATGGAGCATTTTGATTAAAGTTTCATTTGATGATATGATCAATATTTTAATCTCTATAATCTACTATATTTTATTTCTTATTTCTAGTCTTTATTCATTTTGAATGATATTTCTGTGCATAACAATGCACTTGTAGCTGCTGGATGTAGGATGTCTGTATGTTTGTTGATACGTTCCAGTTAAAACGTAATATCATTATTTAATTTCAATAATACCTGCATTAAATAGAAGATACTGTTCATGATTCAAGTTGTTTTTATTTTTCATTGATAATGTGTTTTATAAGATTGGCTCTTTAATAGGCCACCGTGCCAGACCCGGAAGCGGCCTGTTTTCTGACGGAGGACAGTAAACACGTGGTTTTGATGAGGACATAAATTGAGCCTCAGCTTCATTAGCGGCCTCTCTTCCTTGTATCGTTGATGAAGGTCGGATCTGCTGCGGCGGAGAGACACAGGCCAGCACGCGTGGAGCTTCACTATCGGTATTTCTTCCCGCTTTGTGTCAGATCACATTGCTTATGTCGCAGTTGGTGTCTTTGTGTATCTGCGTGCGGCTGTTTGCTGCGGTTAATTCAGGTTAGTGTCGTTAGCTCGCTGCTGCTGCGGCGCCAAAGCGACCTCATGGTCTCTGATGGTCCGAGCTGGGCCTTATTCGACGTCCACTTGCACTGCTTTGCATCTGTGCATGAATTGTGCAGAGTTAATTATGTGTGCACGATCTAAATATTAGGATGATCAACATGCGGGCGTTTGCAAGTTTATTAAGAGCAGCTGAAACTAATACAGTCTAATACAACAGTCCTGCATTAAATCGTAAAACTTGTCAGTTTTTGTTGAAATTGAAGAGTTTTTATGATCATTTTAAAGGTATTATACTAACATGAGTTACTTTTTTGCCCACGTTTAAAGCAGTGAGAGTAGATTAACATGTATAATAAAATACTACCTCCTCCAGCACGGCTGCCCAGCTAAATCAACACGTCTGAAAGTTTCAACCCGATAATAAACTGGTGTCTGAGCATGGTGCATGTTGTAATATTGCCAGGCATCATCTGCACCTGCTGCAGGTTTTTTTTTTTTCCTCCATCTGAGCAGATTGAGAGTCATCTCAGAAAGATGCCTGTTACAGTAAATCCACCTGAAGCTTTTAGTTCTGCTTTTTACAGTCAAACCTTGATGATGAGTTGCATGTGAGTCCGTGTTTCACCTGAACCTCATGATTATTCTTTCACTGCACTGATGGGTTTGACGACTCAGACGCTGCTGAGATGATTATTTTAATGCAAGCTGAGACTGACCATCCTGTGTTCTGTTTTAGGTTTCGAGAGCCCGGACTGGATATCTTTTAAGGTCTGTATCAGTGTTTTTTAGTGAAGTGTTGATGATTTGATTCTCATTGATGTTAAACTTTGCAGCCAGTTCAGATCCATCTATGTAAAATGAGTGCAGTCCATAGAGCACTGCAGTAAATCTTCATGAAGGATGTTTGATTTTGATTAAAACCTAATTTTTTTTTGCAGGCTGAAACTGCATTGCACTACTCTGGGAGGTTTATTTTTAGTCTGTCAACACTTTAAACATTTTCAACTGTTAGATATTAATTCACCTTTTTTTTGCTTTTCACAGGTAAAGGGACGCTGCTGGATCGTCCCAGTTTGGATGTTTTAGGATTAGAAGTTGAACGCTGCGTTGTTTTCATAGAGGGGCTATTTGAAACCCATAAATACAATTTGTTCCCTGAAAATATCGTAATGTCTTTATAATCTATGAACATAATCTCTAAATCTCTATTTCGTCTTGTGACATGAACTGTGAAAATAATAAAACATTATTTAAATATTAAACTGTATTGTCTTAATTTGTAGATGACACAGAATGTGTGATTCAATGAAACCTGATGAGGAAGAAATGGTGTTAAATCACTGAGCAGGTCACATCGCTTGTGTAAAAACTGGGTATTTGGTACAATCTTCATGTAAAGATCCTAAAGCTGTTTGGAGGATGATAAAGCAAAGATGGGGTTTTTGTTGTGTAGACTGTAAAAAGTGAGTCTCAATCAGTAAATTTCTGCTTTATTGAAAAATAAAACTGCATGTCGAATTACACATAGGAATAAAAACCAATTTAAGTGTTTTAAATTCAGTATCAGTGCATAACAGTCTGAAAATGACTTAAGCTGAGATCCATGCTCTGCAACAGAAACTCAAAATGTTGACATCATTGCACACATTACAGGACAGTGTGTTGGTGGCAAGCTGCAAAATATGTAAAAATTAAAAAAAAAAAGAAAACTGCCAAAGATTTTGTATATTCAGGCTTTCATGACAATCGAGTAGAAAATCTGCATTTTGTATAAAGTTGTTACAAAACTTATTACAACATGTCTGATGGTGTCAGACGCTGCCGTGTGGCCGCGTGTTGCGAGGAAGAACGTGATCAAACTTCATTTCAAGGGTGGATTTGAGTTGTCCATAATAAAATGTGTCACGCACCAGATTCTATTCAGACTTAATGTTTTCAGCGTGTTTGTGATGAAACTCCAAATGTGCTGGTTTAGTATTGATTCACATAAAAAAAAAAGTGGTTCAGTTGTCCCAGTGGCCTGAAAGTGATTAAAGCTGGAACAAGCACCAGTGAGTGAGTTACTCTTCAAAAATACAATTTATCTGAAGGGTCAGTTTGTTTGGATTAACGAGCAGCACTTTAAGTCCCCCAATTTGCCTTTTATGAGCAGCACATAAACATTTATAAGGGGTTTATAATGCTATCATGTAGTTGAAAGCATGCATTAATATATTTATCAGCACCCATAAGTGGATGCTGCTGCATCAACATAATAAATGACAATATACTAAAAGACATCAGTATAATTACAAACAAATACTGTACATTAATAATTACAACTTAATGCCATATCTGCTTAAAACTACATCATAGTGTGTTATAAACCATGTGTTGAATGGTTATTGCTGAATAGGGGGACTTCAAGTGATCAAAATGTTTCTCATGTAGAAGTGAAATCCCGTGTTTTTGTCACAATACGATTGCTCCCCGAGTACATACAGTACTGTGTTATGTAGTTATTTTATTTATTGTTATGTTTTCCTTGTTCAAGTGTTATTCCCTGCAAGTGACATGAAAATGTAATAAAATAAAACATTAAAAAAGAATATTTACAGCTCTGATCAGATACAGACAGTTACATTTCACAATTTATTTACATAAATTCAAAATACTCGTCGGTCAGGTCTCAGCTGCTGCTTCGGTGTTGTCTGTATTTTTTAAGCCCAGCAAATTCAGGCTCAAATGTTGCTTTCACCAGAATATGCTCATGTAATATATAAATGTGTAATTTTAGGCGTTTTCTCTGATTTATGCACAAAGTTCATTCGTCGCTCAGCTCCCGTTCTGTGAAATAGGAACTCCTGTGCTGTTTGAGGAGTCCGCCATACTGGTTCCCACATTGTCTTTCCCCATGGTCCGACTCTTTTTGTTTCCTGTCTGATCCATAGACGTGCCCTCAAAGAGACGGGCCATGAAGCCGAAGCCGTTCTGCTTGATGTAGGATTTCCCAGCGAAGGTGTAGAGGACAGGATTGGCACAGCTGCTGATGAAGGCCAAAGCCGAGGTCACCGCACGGCTGGACTTTGAGATATGGTCCAATCTGCAGATTAACAGACCGTTTTAGACCACAAATACAGCTGAATTGTTTTTATATGTTTTAAAACACATAAGCGTCAGTGAAAATATGTTACGTTTAGTTTGAGAGGCAGGGTGAAAATGGTGAAAACCTTTTGTTACTCACATTTCTCTCGTGGGAGAAGTTTCTGAATACCACTCAGCTGCCACCTTGGACAGAAAAGAACAAACTCAGTGTTCATTCAACGGATCAGATCATTGATTTAATAGATGAAATTAGTATTTCATGTGAAAAATGGACATGCCCTTACACACCTGTATCATGTTGATAACGTGGTACGGAAGCCAGAAAAGGCCAAACATCACCACAATAGCCAGGATGAGTTTCTCGCTGCGGACCTTTCTGCGGAACTTGGTCTGCCTCAAGCGCCTCAGGATGAGCACATAGCTGAATATGATGACTGCATAAGGAAGAATGAAGCCCGCCACTGTCTCAAAGGCGTACTGAAACCTCACCTGCACGCAGGACGACACAAAGCAGGTGTGCTCAATGCAATGACTGTTTAGACATGAATGGATCTGCTAAAACAAGGCAGGGCGAGATAATGGCAAGACAAGCATACTGAATCTAAATCCTTCACTCAATCAAATGATAATCTTTCAAAGAGCATTTTTCTAAACACACGTTACAAAGTGCCTCGCACAAACTTCATAACTAGCAGATCATAAAAACAATGTCCAATAGAACGGCAAACAAAATAAGCAGAAGGACAGTCAATTAAAACCAGGAAAAGCTTTACGATAAAATAATGCTCCAAATCAAAGATGATGTTTCTCTGGAGCCGCTGGATGTGTAACTGTTTGCTTCAACGACCATGTATCAGTGTTGTATTCACAACTTGTTTCCACTGCCCCAAAAAAATCAGCAAGGTTTAAGAAAGATCTCAAAGGATGGTCCATCTGAGCCCTTCCAGAGCTTTCAATCACATCCCATAACCACCTTCAGCAGATGCACTCATGGAGTCCAAACAAGCAGTTAAGACTAGTTCAGTTGGGAACTTCTTGTCTGTGCTAGTTTAAAAGGGCTTCAGACGTTCAGATGTCTTTTGTCCTTTTGGTCAGACAGAGCAGGTATTAGCGACGGGCTTTTGGAGCAAATGATTAATCAATTCATCAGATTTGGGGCTTCCTGGTCGCTCACCCGGTCGAGCATGCACCTCATGTATTAAGGCTGTGTCCTTCACTGGTTTGACTCCAACTTGGGGCCCTTTGCTACATGTCGTCCCTCCCTTACTTTCCTGTCTCTCTTCAGCTGCACTATCCAATAAAGACTCAAGAAAACAGAAAAAAATCGGCTTAATAACAGATACTGGAAATAATTGTTACTTACATGTCGGGGCAGGGTGTGGTTGGGCGCACACACCAACCTTTTTTTATTCCTCTCATCTTTGTCCTCTCTCACGTCTCGGAACACCAGCGAGGGGATAGCGATTACCATCACCACCACCCACATACCAATGATCATCCTCCTCACAATCTTCTTGCTGGCAAGGGAGTGCACTTTCTTTGGAAACACCACGGCCACCAGTCTGTGCACGCTCATCAGTGTGATCAGGAAGATGGAGGCGTACATGTTGGAGTTGCACAGGTAGAACAGGCCCTTACACATGATGTCACCGAAGACCCACGTCTGCTTGGCCAGGTAGACGATGAAGAAGATGGTGAGGGCCATGAGGAAGCCGTCGGCGCACGCCAGGTTGAGGATGAGGAGGGTGGTGACAGAGCGTCGTCGGGTGCGTGCCAGGATGCTCCAGACGATGAAGAGGTTGCCAGGGACGCCCAGGAGGAAGACCAAGCTGAGGATGAGGGCTCCCAAGGCCGTGGAGAAGTCATTACTCACAACGCTGTCATGCTCGTGGTTTGTGTCATTGACAAAGGAATGACTGAGGTTGCTCATGCTAGAAGGAGTGTTGATCCTGAGGACAACAGACAAAGTTAGACAGTTAGTTAAGCTATTAAAGTTATTTTGACATGATAAATAATAAGTATGAGTAAAAAACACAAACATATTGTTTTGACATGCTTTCCGCAGTGCATGACTTAAGATTTACTTAACTCGGTCAACAATCTGTTAATCACTGCTGATCATCTTTTCTGGTATGTACAGGACTGTTTATCACCTGCTCCACAAAGATTAACTGGGTCTGCATCACTGATGGTGAAATGTTTTGTCTGTGGTGGCAGATGCACACCTGCTTTCAACACTGAACGTCAGTCAGCATTTGTTTTTCTCAACTCCTCTCACCTGATGGCCTCAAAAAGGCTAACCCTGACCCTGACCCTGACCCTGACCCTGGCCCTGACCCTGACCCTGACCCTGACCCTGACCCTGCACCCAGTGTGCTTCAGTAAGTTTCTTGGTCAGATTTTGATAAATCTCTCCTCACATATCACTGATATGTTTCCTTGTCTGTGTGACTGCCATTGCACAACTCTTCTTTGAAGCTAACAGGAACCGGCGGTAAAAAAGAATTTCCTCTTTGGGAAATGGTTTCTAAATGTGAATGATGAAAAGAGGTAGTAAAAAAGGGAAAAGGTGATAGAAAAGACAGGAGCTAAATAATGCACTGATAATTTGGATCTTTCACTTCACACTTTATTCAGATTCTAGACAGGGTGGGGGCTTGGCATCAAGAAAATAGCGGAGAACGGAAAACTGTTGTTCACCAGTAGTACACAAGCTGATTCCAGAGCTGGAGGATGGCTGCCACCCTGACGCAGCCTCTAAAGTATTCACATCAGAACCTGTAGCCAACAGAGTGGCTTAAACTCAGAGGCGGCGTGCTAAAACACGCCAAACAATCGCAGCACTACGTCAAAGAGGGACATGAGAGTATTTCAACACAGTCTTTGATTGGCTTGTTTTTTTTCTTCTCCTCATCTGTCTCACTTCTTTTGAATCCCTGCGCTCATGGAAACCAGTGCCACGCAGTGCAGAGGTCAACGACGGTCGACCTTCAAGGAATAACACAGTTAAGGATCCCTGACAGACCCTGACTTGTAGAGAGGACTTAATTGGTTTAGAGTTGATATGATCTCTGCAAAACCACATTTCCCTTTATGAGAGTAAGTCCTTATTTCCTTGATCTGGTCCTGCTTAAACAAACAGTTTATTTTCCCCCAATGACTTTAGTGAACGAGTAAACAAAGTGAATCAAAGCCACATTTGTGTCTCTATTCAAAGAAAATGCAACAGATTGATGCTGTCAGGTGGAGGCGCTTTTTTTCTCAGAAGTGACAGATTTTTAAAAGAAAACTGTTTCATATAAAAGTTTATAATGAAGCCAGGTGTCACAAAGCTGCTGCAACACACAGACGAGAACAAAAACACAAAAATCTGTAAATCTCGACCCACGACATGCATATGATGTTGTAGTGGACAAAGTGCGCTAAAGACAAGAACTCTGATATCATTCATGTTTAAATGACTGACTAAGGAAAGGACTGTAAAAGCATATGCAACAAAAACCAATAAATGCGAGAAAAAAATACAGCCAAGATGTGAGTTTTGACAATGTTGAGCAGTTATTTGGATACAAAAACAACAAAACAAGACCTGAGAGAATGAGAAAATCAGTGCAGCTTCAGTCCAAAGTTTTGCAATAATGAGTCACTGGTTTGTAATAAATCTGCTTCATGTAAATATTCAAGTCAAGAAAAGATGAAAGAGAGGCAAATGTTAGCAAAGTCTGACAGAGAGATCGAAGTGAAAATGTTAATAACAAGCCAAAGAAGCCGAGGTGCTGAGAGGTTTCAGGCTCGCCTTCAACAGTGACTGACCTTTCCAGGACCTGATGTCTCTCTGTGATGTGTGTCAGACTCAATTATCCCTCTGCTGTTACCTCCACTCCGTCCAGCTCTCACTGTGAGTCCCTTATGTGACGGTCTCTGTTAGCTCAGTCCATAATAAACTGAATCACATCCTGCCCCACAGGCTGCAACATGCTGCGGTGAGAGAGAGGTGTGTCCTTCCTTAAAGCTCTCCCTCTCCTTCTATCTTATCATCTCCATATATGATTATCCAGTGGAGTGCATCTCAAGTATCTGTGCAATGATACTGTATACATAAAGGAGCTTATGTAAACAAACATGCATTTTTCCATAAAACATGTCCCAGTGTCATGTATCTAAATGCGAATTTGTGTGTCCTGAGGCAATTTTCATGCTGCCTGAGTCAACTTGTTGCGTAATCTGACAAATCAGAGGTGATTCAAATTCTTGCACAATCTCCCATGTGTAATGGATGTGGAGGACACAAGCGCAAACATGCATTAAGGTAGCACACAAACGCGTAAATACTCACACTCACTAGTTCTTACAAGCCTCTCACGCTGACAGGAATGCTGGAAGAAGCGGAAAATGTGGAGAAGGCCAAAGTGACATAATGCTTCACCTTCGCACAGTTTCACATTTACACTGCAGAGACGGACAGACAACTGAAAATCAAAAGCTGAGGGCTCTCAAGACCGTTTGTAACTGTCTGAGCAAACACCAAATACTTTATACCTCTGAAATTCTGACTCTAAAGACGTGTTGAATTGATTAAAGAGGAGCACCGCCAATTTCACTCATCAAAGTCTGTTTACAGGTGTTGAGGAGTACAGTTACATATCTGAAAAAAGTTGTTAGAAGAAAATGCCTCAAGTGATGTCACTTGAGTCAGCGTTCGTTGGGTCTGAAGACCAGAAGTCTGAAAAAGAAGAAAATCCGGGGGTGTGGAGTTAGAAAGAGGCGAGTTTACCACGTGAGGCTAGCAGCTCGTGGCTACATTATCCAATATTAGCATAAAAAGCCCAAATCTGCAACCAAACTGTCGGTGGTCTGGTTGCATTGTGGGTAACGTCGCCACCACGTTTTAACAAGGATGAAGAATACATGGAAAAAAAGAGGGACCCAGAAAGGACAAAACAACCACTTTAGAGAAGATCTTTTGCGTTTTTAGCTGGCCTCACCTCATGTATATCAGGTATGATTTAACCACGCTCATCATCTTACTTTAGCATATTAGCATGCTAACATTACTGATAAGAACTAAACACAGCTGAGGCTGTTGGGAATGTCTTTAGTTTTGCAGGAATTTGGTCTCAAACTAAAATATTTATAATATACTTCATTAAAGTAATCTGGATTCTTCCTGTGGGTGCCATGAATACGGCATCCATGGAGCCACGCTGCTAGTGTGGCTAAAAATAACAATGACTTTGTCTTAGAGATGTTGCAAGTTCACAAAGTAAACTGTACAACTATGTTATATACATCATTTAGCAAAAGAGGGGCTTAAATTTTTAATAATCCAACTAAGAATAAATATTTTGCTTGGTTCCGCTAAATTAAGACCTCAGACTTGGCAGCAGTTTGCTCATCCACACAATCAAATAGGATATAAAGCAAAAGGAAATAGATATCTTGACATGAATGGGTTGTTTTTAGTTACAGGAAATGACAGACTTTTAGCTCAGGTCACTTTAGGGTACTGTTACATAAGGGTCAGGGTTAGGGTACGTTTATATTTAGTGTAGCTTCTTTCCCTGAGACTAACAGGACTTCATCTCTCTGAAACAGCAGCAATCACTGCAGCTGTTTTACGAGTGAAATGTGACGTGTAAATGGATTCTTAGCAGGTCAGGACGGGTGTGTTCACGTTCCTGGTGCTGAATGTGACCAGGATGAGGTCTGTTTGCCCATCATATAGAGACAGTAAATTACAGGATGTACCACCATACAAAAACCGGTCTCTCCATTTTATCCAAAGACATACACATGAATTCACATACCGATGGCACTGCACCCCCCCCCCACCCCCCCCCACCCCCCCCCGCGCGGCAACTGAAAATGAGCTCCATCTCAACCAACTACAGCAATAAAGTCCTGCTTTAACATTTTTCTGCATAATTTACTTTTAACACTTTAAGAAGTCACAATTGTGCTTACGTATTTCTACTTAAATAACATTTTAAATGCAGGACTTTTACTTCTAATGGAGTATTTCTACATTGTGGTACTAATACTTTTCCTCAAGTTAAGGTCTGCCCATAAAAAGCTGACTTTGTGATGAGTCTGTTATTGTAGATATCTATGTCTTTCAGTTGTAAATATTATAAAATTAGATTATAAAATGTAATAGTATACTACTTGTATCATAATATGTTGAATGTTTTGCACCAAAATACCAAGTCGGACCCTGTTCTGTGAAAACCTACTTGGCAATAAACCTGATTGTGACTCTCTGACAGCAGCGCCGAGTAAAACTGTTCCGCCTTTCGCCACATGATGGCATCACATCCACAGGAACCAGCTCTTCTTTGCCTCCCATAAACTTGACACTCAGCAGTTCCTCCTGTGTGTTGCGCTCATCCATCACATTGCAGCAGTTTATCAGCCACTCAGCTCTACGGTTTCACAATCCCCCAAAACTTTCCGTTTAGAGACGCTCTGTGCCTCAACTACTGAAAATGTGCACACATACGTTACCTGTGTGTAAGAAGTTTTTTTCCAGTTCGGGTTCAGTTTTGTTTCCTCCGTGTTTACTGGAGATCCATCGCTCATGAAAACTTTTTACCACTCTTGCCTGAAAACAGAGTTACTGTCCCTCAAGTCAAAGCAGCTAAATCAGAAAATAACTTGGATTTGTTGATATTGATATAGTTATAGTAAGTTAATTTTCTTTTTATTTCTTCTTTTATATACTTTGTTCTGTTTTATTGTCTGATACTGTTTTATTTTATTCTTATTTAAAACAAATATTTGTTCATATATTTCCTGTGTGTGCAGGCGCTACAACTGCATTTCACTGGACAATCCTGTATTTGACCTTGAACCTTGACCTTGAAAATCTACCCTTCTCTCTCCATTTTGGCTTCACATTTTCAGTAAACCACCGTTATTCACACCCAAAAACCACAGTGCATTTATACTATATCACAAGTAAAACATACAAAAAGAACACCCTCATTTCAGAATGAGGCTTATTAGATTATTTGATTATGATTACTGATATATGAATGTATAGTAATGTTAATTATGATCTATTCTTAATCTGAATCTTCAAAGAAACTACTCACTAAAGTTATGAAGTGAATCTAGTGGAGGAAAAAGTGTAATATTTACCAATGAGTTGTAATGAAGTAACTTTCACCTCAACACACTGAGACATAATCCAGCGACGCAAACAGTCAGATACATGGAAATGCATAGATTAAACTGTGATACTGTAGTTGTGTTTGCCTCCTGCTTGTTGATAAAGTGATCGTCATCATAACTTCCCACAGCTGTTATCGGTTGTCTAAGGATTAAAAATGTGAAGAATTACTCGTCACTCAGTCATATTTTCAGCACAGTGCAGTGAGATGCGAGGGTGGTTCACTCATGAGGATGTGCCAAAGGGCCAATGTGCAACAATAACGATGAGCATAAGATTAAAATATAAAGATTAGAAAAGAGCAATATAAACAACATTTCAAAGACATAAATGTGTTAAAAGTTAAAGTCAGTCATTATAGCGCTGTGCAGTGCTTTGCTGTGACTGGTAGGCTAATTAGTCAGCAAGCAGCAAAATTAACACCTCCTTTGGGGACCCTCAGCCACCACAGACCCCCGAAACAATCTGAATGACTGCAAGAACAAACTGAACTCTCTTTGGATTCATGTTTTGCCACTGCTGTGCTGAAATGTATACCCTCCATAACTTTGTTACAGGGCCCATTAGTGCCATATAGGGGTCTGATGGGGATACGGGGTATCTGATTGAGCCTTTGGCCCCAAAAAGTCTTGTGTCGGCCCTGCTGGTAGCACTTTTTCTCTCCCTGGCCAGGCGGCAACATCTTGAGATCAGTCCAGAATCCAAGACCAGCCCACACAACCCCAAGAGGATGACAGGGAGAGTGAAACAAGCCCCCAGTTACACGCCAGTATGACATACGCCTAATGATTGTGAGAATCGGAGGAGGGTGAGGATGGAGGACAGAGGGGAGAGACGGGAGGTGGGGGTTGGGTTGGTGGGTTTAAGGAGCTGGACCGAGGCGGAGAGAGCCAGAGAGAGTGTGTTTATTTAAGTTTTTCGTCTCCTGACTCAGACAGAGAGCAGACTACAGAGGATAATGAGAAACAGATCTTTGGTGAAGAGGAAGGGGAGGGAGGGGAGGCTGAGGAGGAGGAGGGACAAGGAGGAGAGTTGGTGGGGAGAAGAGAGGAAGGAGGAGTGAGGTAAAAAAAAAAAAAAAAAAAAAGAAAGAGAAGAGGAAAGGGGGAGGAGAGGGAAGAGTGACAGCCAAAAAAGGGGGGCTGTGGTGTTGGTCGGCACAGGAAATAGGCCCGCTTATGTTCACTGACATCACTAACATCACAGCCCTGGTGGCCCTGCAGCCGGTCTACAATGGCAGGTTTCAGAGACAGAGAGCTGCTTGCCATGAGTCCTGCTCATGATTGGAATAATAATCATATTGTTTTGGGCTTAATGTTTAAAAAAAAAAAAAAATATTGATGCTGAGGGTAATGCGGAGATAAAGCTAACTCTTGTGGAAAAACGGCACGAAAATGACGCGACGGTGATGCGCAATAAGCTGTAAACTGTACAGAAAAGTCAAATGTGCCGGGCTGAAAATATGTGTTGGTGTATTAAAGTTAATGTGAAGTGACTAAAAGAGAAACCTCCAGAGTGAGTGGGGAGGGGGGAGAAGAGGGAGGCTGGAGGTTGGGCAGGGGGGATTCATGACTGACGGGCCCATGGTCCTATGGGGAATGAGTAACGGACCAACTGGAGCTGGGAAACCCACCCAAAGGCAATTAAGGGTAAAGGACGACAAAAATATTTGATAAACTTTTTTTCCCCCCTCTCTCTGTCTTGACCGGGGAAGAAGAAGAAGAAGCTATGAGGATGTCGATGGAGCTAGAATGAAAGAAGCGACTGTATGTGGGAGATATGCTTCGGAAAAGACTGTGAGACATCTTGAGCGAAGATTTGAAGGCATGAAGGCTGGAAAAGTTGCAAATATCCGAGCAAAAAGCAGCCCCCATCGTGTGGAAACCGCGTGGAAAAGTTGCTGAAGTTACATCTAAACCTTCCAGGAGGAGGGATATTTGCGCAATGACACGCACATAGGAGGACAAAAGTTTTGGAATTATCTCCGGGAAAGTTTCGAGGCGCACCAAGGACGTTAGAGTCACTGTATCCGACGCAGGGAGATAAGGCTGTATCACTCGATCTGTATCCTGTCCTTGCTGCCGGAGGGCGATGGGGGCCGCGCCGGGCTCGGGCTGGGAGGAGGGCGAGTTTGAGTTCAAGTTGGTGTTTGAGGAGGACCCGCCGCCGCGGCAGAGCCAGGGGCCATCCCCGGTGCGCACGGCCGAGCCGGAGAGCTCCATTCCCGGGGAGGAGAGTGAGGGCGCCCTGTTGCACCTGGAGCCCTCCAGCAGCAGCAGCAGCAGCCTGGGTTAGAGTCATTTATTGGATGGCTGAATGTGTAAAGTAAAGGGACACACTGGATAGATAGGTCTGAGCGGCCTGACACAGCGGGTTAATGCATGGGAACTTCTGTGCGCGCGCACGTGTAGTTACAGTTGCATGCGCATGTGCCATAATGAGGCCCTTCATCTGCATGCCTGTGCTTGTGTGTGTGTGTGTGTGTGTGTGTGTGTGTGTGTTTGATCTTGCATGTGTTGTGTGTGCGTGCCTCCATCTGTAAGCATGTGAGCATGTGTATATTGTTATTGTGTGTTTGCTTTGTGTGCTGTGTGCACGTGTGCGCATATTTGAGTGTATTCCTGTTTGTGAGCGCGTTTGCGTGCGTGCATGCGTGTGTGTGTGTGTGTGTGTGTGTGTGTGTGTGTGCGTGCGTGCGTGTGCGTGCAGCCCCAGACTCAATGTGTTTCTAATCAGCTGTGCGTGTGAGTAGAGTTAACAGCTGCCATCTGGGAAGGAACCTCAACCTCTGTGTACTGAACACGCACCACATACACACCTCCCTCCCTCCCTCCCTCCCTCTCTCGCTCAGCCTCCATCCTCCTTTTCACTCCGCACACACAAACACACTCACAAACACACACCTCATATCCTCACATCCCCTCTTTCATTTGTTTCCCGCCCACACTGGCATACAGTCGCGTTACCACACCCAGTGCATGAAAGTGAACTGCAGGAGAAACAAGAGAGTGATTCTTCACTCTGGGTGATGCAGATTTACTTTCCAGAGCATAAACCTTTCTGTCAGCTCTCCTCGTGCCACTTCCATGTTCACACACAGTATGTCCTCAGCTGGTCACATGTCTCTTTTGATGTAACATGCAAACCAGGGGGCAAAACGTTTTTTGCTTAAAACAGAGGTTTGGTGTATCTACCAGTTGTGACCAGTTCGACCAAACAGTGATTGACTTTTCTTTAGTTGAATAACTTTTAAATGTCTAAAGAGGTAAAATGTTGGGCTGCACCGACCCCTGTTTTTCTCTCCTGGTTCATCAAATCAGAGTGTGTGTGCATCCAGAGCGCCGCTGCTCTGTTTCTCCCAAATTCAAAGTCTGTGTATTTCGCTGCCTGCAATCCTTGGAATCATTTTTATACACAGTAACATGAGGCCGGAGATTGTTGTGGTGCGAAAAGCTCAGTCGACAGCACGGAAACGCTGTATTTTGTATTGACGGCGATGAATAAACCGCGCGACCTCTCAGATTTGGTTTGCGACCCCTGGACGGGTTCCCGACCCACAGGTTGGGAAGCACTGATCTAAACATCCCTTTTTGTTGACAGGTTCAACTCAGGACACAGAATAACGTGTTATTTATTTTATCTGTTACGCTTGTCAAAAGAAATGAGTAACTCATGGTACATCTAAATGATTCAGCAGCAGTTTATAGAGGAGAGTTTGAAGAGAGAAATTCCTAATTAATTTGCATGCAAATTGCAACAGTTCAAGGAATGTCTGAGAAGAATATAGTTTTGTGTCTTATTTGAGGTTCAACTGAGGACACAGAATAAAGCCTCACAGTATAAAACATTAGAGACTTTTTGAGTTGATGAGGCTGACTGTCAGGAAAACATTGTTAGTAATTAACTCTTCTGGAGCTCTGTCCAGAACATCAATATGACTGTTTACTTGTTACCACAGGACCCATCGGATTTATCTTATGACCCCTTGTGAGTGTCCTGACACTCAGCTGGTCTCTGATTCTCACTCTTTACGAGCGTTTTACAGAATATTAATGGTCTTAGGTCAAATTTGCTATTTATTTACAAGAAAAATGCAACAACGTGTGGAAAATCGGACAAAATCGACATACTTTTTTTTTTTTTTTTGTGCTTTGCTGTCTCGTTATTCATCTCACAATGATTCACATTCATCAGAACAACCAAATGCTGTCGGGTAGATTCGTTTAATGAGATATTTTCCACTCATTCTTAACACAGATGATTTCTACATAAACACACATATGAATTCACTTTTACAGTCAAGTTGAATACATCATCTGGCCTCTTACAGATGTTATGTTTGAAGGGTGTATTTCAGCTTGTGATGCTACTATAACTTCCTGTTTACATAGCTGAGTGTTTTTCATTGGACAGAGCTCAAGTCTTTACTCCTAAAGTTTTATTAATTCATTGCTTTGAAAGCTAGTAGCTACAAAGAACTCAGGCAGGACTTCACACAACTTAACGAAGGATTTATGAATATCTGGGGCAACCCGGAACTGGTCTGTACATAAATGTTATTTTAGATCTGTTAGACTTCAGATGAGGTTCCCCAAAAGAAAGTGACTGTCTACAATAACTGTCAGGTAACTTTTGGTCATGATAAACTCTTCTGCTGGTCTGGACACAAACAAATTATTGCTTCCTAAAACAGTTATAAGACTTAGAAAGAAATAAATCAGCAGCTGGTCTGAAAAAATACAGTTAAATTTGTGTT
This sequence comes from Chaetodon auriga, assembly GCF_051107435.1. Lineage (NCBI taxonomy): Eukaryota > Metazoa > Chordata > Actinopteri > Chaetodontiformes > Chaetodontidae > Chaetodon > Chaetodon auriga. The sequence continues at coordinate 21,768,342 of NC_135085.1, forward strand.
TGTGTGGCAAAAATATGGGTTTTTTGTTTTCCTGCGAATCATCTGGTGGTCCCATGTGAGACAGAGTTTGGGAAACTGATGTAAACATCACTTTCTGAGAGTGGTTCAACTCGGGACACACAATAAAATATGTCAGCGTATTAGATCCTGCACGCTTGAAACAAGCTTTGTTGTGTTCAATAAGTGTTAGCTACGTTTTCGTGCCTCATGAACTACTCTGCTGGTCTGTACACAAACATCTAAATCATTGTTTCATGTGAAAAATCCAGCAGAAGAGTTGCCTCAGCGCTGCAGCTTTAATCACTTGGAAATATTTCTGTTGCCAGGAAACATTTGAAGAGATTGTTCACCCCGAGTCTTAATTTGTTGGCAGTTGCTGTTGTGTGTCCGCGTTGCCCAAAAATTGCGTGTATGGGCCGCCACTGCAGCGCAACAATGATCAGTTGGAGCCTCGCTCATTACACAGTAACTACTGTTTGGTTCCATGTGGAGGCCGACCACACCATGCTGGGGAAATTTTGTGGTGAGGACTGCGGCCTTGAAGGGTCGTGTCCTCATTCGGATGATTCTTTTGGCGAAGTCAAACATTTGAGAATTTGTTTCCTGAAAATTTTAATGCAGAGATGTAGGACAGCCTCAGATCATCCTCATAATGTACAGATTGGCAGCAAAGGTCAAGATTCTGAGCAGTTTAAGATTTGGATGAGAGAGCCAAAAATAAACTTCATGATTTGCTTACAACTCTCACTTCACCCTTTATTGCACCATTTGGGAGCATAACACATGGAAAACATGTATTGAAATACTTCTTCACACTCAAAGTAGAGTTTAAATTGGTGTTTAGTAAATTATTTCCATGTGACTTTGTGAGATTATGGAATATAAAACCAAATCCTACTTTGAGATCCTACGATATTTTTATACTATTGAAATCTGATGTACAGTTTATAATCACTTTTAATATTTCTGAGCAGATTGTAGAAATAATTTGTAAAATAATTACCGATAAATACCATCGAATAAAAATGTAGTCATCTATGTGCGGTGAACAAGAAAAGACAACGTAAAGAAGCAGTAAAGAATAAAAGTTAAATCAAAGTAGCATTCATACAACTCATTATCAGTGTATGTAACTTAAAGCAATAGTTTGACATTTTTTAATTCATTTATTCACTTTCTTGCCAAGAGTTCCTCCCCCTCATGTTGTCAAGGTTAGCTTAGCTTAGCATAAAGACTTGAAACAGAGGGAAACAGCTAGCGTGGCACACAACCCCCTTTATACTGCAACATGTGACTTTTACACTTTTGTTTTTGTACGCTCAAGACCAACTGTGGCAGTTAGTGAGCTTTGGAGGCAGGCAGGTTTTGTTACCTTTCGACAGGGTCAGGCTAGCGGTTTCCCCCCGTTTCCAGTCTCTATGCTAAGCTAAGCTAACCACATCTTGGCTCCAGCTTCATATTTGTCATTCTGAACACCCAACACTCAGCAAGAAAGCAAATAATTGTATTTTTCCAAAATGTCTTTATATTAAAAGTGACAAAAATGCTGCACTCACCTCAAAGACATTGGCCGTGTCTACATCTAATTGTCGAGAAAATTTGAAGAAAACCTTTGAAATGTTGCAAAAGAAAGAATTTCTGTGAGTTAGGCACATTTTAATTAACTGGTTTGGAGCGAATAAACTAGGCTACACCAAGTTGGTGGTATTGGCGATGTTACGCGTGGTTGTAAAAAACAGAGCAAAAGAAGTAGACACAAAACCAGATGTTCGCCAACCACCAATAAACCTCAAAGAAGAAGAAGAAGAAAATGTGTGCACCTCATCGGTCCACACATACATTTACTACTGTCAGCCATGTTTTTGCACGTTATCCGGGAAGACTCCGACAGCAGAAGCAGCTTCTTCTTCTTCTTCTTTGAAATAGCTGAATAGCCATGTGAGCTAAAGGTTTGCTTCATCAGAACTTCATTGGAAAAGGAGTTTCTATCTCCTGTTAAGTGCATTAATTCTTTATTTGAAAAAGGCAAAAATCAAGCGAGCGTAAAAACTTCTTTGCTAAATTGAGGAAGTTTTCTTGGATGATGGAGACACAGCTATTTACTGTGCACTTCCTGAGGAAGACTTCCAGTTGCATGCATTTTCCATATGGCAACAATTACAGATCAGCAAATGAAGAAAAACTGATGTGTAATGAATGATGTATGCGTGTTGATGATAAAAAACGATTCTTTACTTACCACAAATTGTGTTTATAGTAGTTTGATTGACATCTAATGAGTCTTTCTCGTGCCAAATGTAAGAGAACAGCAGGTTTCGATAGCTAACTGTCACTTTGTGGTTGTGAGGAAAGATTAATGCGAGGTCACATGAGGCCAAAACCCACAAAATGTGATATAAAAAGAAAATGTGTTTGAATGAAACAAAAAATGTTGCATTTTTTTTACTAGAAAGAGCCAGAAAACAAATTGCTGCCATGTGGAAGTAAAGGTGTGTATTAGGAAAATGAACACACAGTAAATGTTTGCGGCATTTGATTATCTGCGTTTTTAACACCATCTTTTGTCAACAAGTGCGAACTGCGGGTGCTGTCAGACACACTCAGTCTGTGCTCTGAACTTCTGATGTTTGCTATTTCCTTCTCTCTTCCTGTTCTGGTGCCAGTGGTTGTCATGTCTCCACACATTCAGTCTGATAATTCTTTCTCTCAGTCACAGATAACCACACGGCTGCCACTCACGCAGGACACTCTATCAGCATCCCCAGCCCGCCGCCCTCAGCCAATCAGCGGGCTGGGATGCATTCCCCGCCACCGCGGCGAGCCCCCGTCAGAGAGTTCAGCGGGACCTATGAGAGCCTGCCGGCGCGCTCTGTGCAGGTGAGACCACCTGTTGTGTACAGCTTGCAGAGCACTCACATGCTGCCTTTCTTCATACAATGACAAACATTATCACTCACACATTTTTACAGCTCCCCAGCAATGATGTCACCATTTGAAATTGCCTCATTTAGAACTCTAAAAGCTACTTAGTCAACATTTCTTTGAAGGTCAAAAGTCTCACCTGCTTTGATAAAACAGGCCAGGTGACATCATTGTTGCTTTTTTGGTCAAAACAAAAGTCCCAAAATCTAAAAGTTTTTCCATTTCCAATAATGAAATCTAGAGAAAAGCAGCAAATTCTGAGATTTGAGAAGCTGGAAGAAGCAAACTTTTGCAACTTTGCTTGTTAAATAGATGTTAAATATGTGTCATTTCCTGTCTATCTAGTCAATATGTGAAATCAAAGCCATCTCTTGCTCGCTCTCATCTTCCCTCCAGGTTTCAGAGTCTCGTGTGGTGGAGTGTCCCAGCATCCAGATCACCACCATCTCCCCTGAGGACGACAAAGCACCCACTATTTCCAGTTACTGGGACATGGGCAGCAGTGGTGGGTGGGACCGAGAGCATCTCTACCTCCCCCTGCTGGACCCCTTTTCTTACCGCGACAGATGCCCCGGCTCCCTCAGTCCCAGCCCCGCCTCCAGCCCCTCCTCCCGTGGCTGGCTCAGCCCCGCCTCCAGCTGCGACTCCCTGCTGGTGGAGGAGGAGGAGCTGAATGAGGCCACGAACAACTTCGGACTCTCCCCGTCCTCGAGGCCCACCTCCCCCGGGGGTAAAAAGCGTAGAAACTCCCCCCTGGCCTCCCCCTGTACCTCACGGAGGAGCAGCTACTCAGAGGACCTGCAGGGATGCAACCTTGAGGGTGGAGACTCCATCACTCTGTCACAAGCTCCACCCAGCAGCTGTGAGCTCAGCATCCCACAGAAAACCAGGAAGACATCACTGGAGCAGGTTTGCTCCATATTAAAGATCATCTAGATATCAAGTATTTAAAAATCAGCATCACAGTACTGAAACATGCTTTTTGTTTTCCAGTTGTCTCCCAGGGAGGTGGACCAGGAGCAGGCTCCAGGCCACAGCTCCCCCTGCCTGCTGCCAGAGACCCAGCAGACCAGGAGGGAGCCCCCCTCGATGGGCATGGACTACCTCTCTGTGCCCCCTGCTCTAGCCTGGGGCCGGACCCGAGCCAGCGCCCACAGCCCTCTGTTCAGGCAAGCTACACCCCGACACGCGCGATAATATCCATCAAAGACGTCACAGTGTGAGGCTCAACATACTGGTGCTGTGTTAAAGACAGTTAAATTAAAAATAAACATACCAATGTATCTCTGTTACTCCTCTGATTGGGGAAATCACAGAGAACTTGAGAATCCAATATGAGTTAAAAGACATGATATTAGCTGTTTGGCACCGTTCAATTTTATATCGGCGGGATGAAAAGTAACAGCAGTAGAGATTTTCTCTTCGTACCCTTGAGAATAAAACAAGCTGCAACCAGCAGTGATGGCAAGATGTGCTTGTGGTGCTACATCTAGATATTCATTGGTAACTGGTGTGCTCCTTCCATGCTCACTAATGTCCAGTGTTTTTTGATATTATACTCTCGTAGGTCTAACGCCCTGCCGCCTCTCGACTGGCCGCTGCCATCCCAGTTTGACCAGTACGAGTTGCGTATTGAGGTGCAGCCCCGTCCTCACCACAGAGCCCACTATGAGACCGAGGGGAGCAGAGGAGCCGTCAAGGCTGCACCGACAGGACATCCCCTCGTCAAGGTGAGAGCCGAACCTGCAGATTTCAGCAGCTGCACAAACCTGCACCTTCACGATCTAGATGCTTTTATAATGAGGTTACTTGAGTCGAAGCTGAAGCAGAAATTTAGTTCTCGTAATGCTGGAACAAAGCCTTCGGACATGCTTTGTGGCTCACTGCTGTTGGCCTTGTCCCAGTTTGATTTCGTCCCCCTCCCTGTGTCTCTCTGTACAGCTGTGTGGATACACAGAGAGGAAGCCGCTCTCCCTTCAGGTTTTCGTTGGAACAGCTGACGACCGATCGATCCGGCCTCATCCTTTCTACCAGATACACAGGTACTCAACTGTATTTCAATTTGAAATCAAGCTTATTACCAAGCTTCCCTCTAAGGTACATTAATATTCAAGGCCACATGGCGCACTGCATAATCATTATCTGACCACTGTGGCTTTAACCATTGCGTAACTCACCACAAGCTGCTTCTAGTGTCGGTCCAGGAAATTTCTTGCACCAGTTGTTCTTAATGTAAATTGCTCTGGATGATAACATCAGCTTAGTGCTGAACATGCAAGACCTTTGAATAAGATGGTGCAGCAGAGCAACAGAAATCCATTCATCCAGACTCCAGACGAGGTGCCTCAGAGACATAGAGCCACTGTAGGCCCTCGTTTATACTCTTATTCTGCCCCAGCAAGTTTTGCAGCCCAAGATGACATTGCTTGTTTCTTCCAAAATCCAAATAATTAAAATTTTCAATGATACAAAACAGAGAAAAATCACATATCAATTGTCAAAGCTGATCTGGAGCGTCTTATCCTACTCAGGGTTGCGGGATCCAGCATAAAAACTAAATGGAGGGTTGTTAAATTGAGCTGTTTCTCCCCTTGCAGGGTGACAGGAAAGATGGTGGGAACTGCCAGTCATGAGAGCGTCCAGGTGGGCACCAAACTGCTGGACATCCCCCTCACCCCTGAGAACAACATGACTGCACTGTGAGTAGCAGAGAGAGGGTTTCGATGTGTGCTTGTTATTCAGCACGATCATTTAGACTCCATGAACCCCAAACACAACCACTGTTTCCTCAGTTTCAGCTGCCGACGGCGCGGCTCAGCTGTATGAATGTGAAGGTTACACTTTCAAACTTTACTTCTTTGTGTCGCAGCATCGACTGTGCAGGGATTCTGAAGCTGAGGAACTCGGACATCGAGCTGAGGAAAGGAGAAACGGACGTCGGGAGGAAGAACACGCGTGTCCGTTTGGTTTTTCGTACTCACCTCCCTCTAGCGCCCCCTGTGGCCCCGCCTGGTCGGGTCCTGGCTCTGCAGGTTGCCTCCCTGCCCATTGAATGCTGTGAGTAGCTGGTCAGATGCAGTTTTATTGAGATTTCAGTGCAAAGAGGTTGTTAAAGCTGCTGTGTGTAAAGTTTGTGCCGTGCATCGCCACTCGGGGTCGCCGAAGCCAGACATTTTTTAACACGCTTTAAATCAGCAGGGTGTTTAGTGGCAGCGAAAGTGATGTTTCATTTGCTTGACTCTCCCCGTCTCAGCCCAGCGTTCGGCTCAGGAGCTGCCCGTCATCGAGTCCGTCAGTCTCACTTCCAGCTCCGTGGAGGGAGGGGAGGAGCTTCTGCTGAGCGGCTCTAACTTCCTGCCAATCTCCAGAGTCCTTTTCATGGAGAGGGGGACAGGTAAAGGTCCAAACAGGACACAGTCTGTCTCTCGTGTCTTGATAAAACTGCACTTTAAAAGTTGAAGTCAGGGAGCTTTCCGTCAGTTATACAGTCATTCAGTGGATAAAATACAGGAAGAATAACAGCTGTTCTATTTTTAGTTTTTGTAAATAAGGAAGAAAATTAGGCTAATAGGACCAATAGTGTCAGATTTTTAGAGAAGTTGGCTTCATGATATCTGCATAATGTGAAAACAATGTTTCAAATGTTCTGTTTGCAACAGGTTTAAAGTCTAAGAGGGACAGAAAGATCTTAGAGCAAATTTTAGCAGATGTATTGACATAAAATTGTAAAAACAAAACAAAACAAAAAACATTTTCAGAGTTATGGTTTGAGCAGGCAGGAACAGGAGAAGGAGTAGGGTTTACAAACTAATCAGTATTTATTCTGGCCAGCTGCACTCATGTTGGAGATATGATCAACTCTTACATCTGTAACTTTGAGGGTAAAAACCAGCAACTCTTTTAAAAGTCCCATGACTGCATCCAGTTTGTTTTTTCCTCTGACAATTCAGCCTTTCTGTGTTTCTTTTGATGTTCTCAGCTGATGTGAAGTGGTGCAATGTAACTAAATACTTTTACTCAAGTACTGTACTTAGGGACAGCTTTGAGGCACTTTTACTTTACTTTACTTGAGTATTTCCATTACATGATACTTCTACTGTACTACATTTTGGAGGGAAGTATTGCACTTTTTATTCCACCACATTTAATTGGCTGCTTTAGTTAATTAGACTCAAATCACTAATATAAAATATAATCAACTAATAAATCAGAATGTATTGTTAATAGAACGATTAAGCCACCCAGCAGTTGATAAAGTAATTTAAATGAGCTCCACCTTTACCAGCTGCAACATTAAAGTGATGCTTACACATCAATGCATCACCAGTTGTAATCCAATAATACACATTATACTGAAATGGGCCTTTCTGCACAATGAGTACTTTTAGTACTTTAAGTATATGTTGATACTAATACTTTTACGCTTGTGGAGTTTAAATGCAGGACTTTTGTTTGCATCATAGTGTTTTTGCACTGCAGTATTGCTACTTTTACTGCAGTAAAACATCTGAGTGCTTCTTCCTCCACTGATGGAGGCTTTAAAAGTAGAAGCAACCAGGTTTGCTAAAGCTTTAATGTTAATGTGACGCTGTGACAGCAAATTATATTCATTAAACTGACTCAGTGTGTGTGTGTGTGTGTGTGTGTGTGTGTGTGTGTAGCTTACACTTAATTCCACTTTATGTTCTTATCTGTTAGATGGTAAATTACAGTGGGAGGAGGAGGCTCATGTCGACCGGGACAACAGCAATGAGGTAAATTTGTGAGTGACATCGGTCTAAAAAATGTCTAAAAAAACCAAAGTGATGAAGAGTCTCTTCATCACTGATCAGGTTAGAGTGTAACTCTCCACACCTCTGTTTGTCATAGTGTTTGTTGTGCGTGAGGGTGCCCGCATACAGCGACCTGTCCGTCAGCCGGCCGGTGTCGGTTAGTCTTTACGTGTCCAATGGGAAGAGGAAACGGAGCAGCACTCACTGCTTCAAGTATCTCCCCAGTGAGTGTCCAGTCTCACCTGAGTCACCTGTGTGTCTCTTCTCTGTTGTAGCTTTTGTGCTGTTTGCGTGATTGGAGATTCTCCTTTGGTGACACTGTCACCAGCAGCATTAAGAATTAAAATATGAAACTAAAAAAAAACAAAACAGAAATCAAAAAATAATATTCTTCATCATGAGGAAATTGAGAAGAACAAATAAAAATATTATTTCCACACATCTGTTAAACTGTTTTGTCCTCACAGTTATGTTCAAAGAGGAGGACCCGCTGCTGTCCCGGCCCTCTGTGCTGCCTCTGGATGGGGGGTCTGTGTGTCCTGTGGGGGGTCAACCCAGGATGGACAGGGGCTTCCACGTGAGAGGTGACCACCTGGCTGATGATCGAGGCCTGGGCTTCCACCTGCCCCCCTACCCCTCCGCCTACTCCCCTCCCTGCCCCACCATGGGATACCATGAGGAGTACTGCTCTAAACCCGACGCTGCAGTGGAGGAGCCCAGCGGGTCGAGGGCAGCCCTGTCCGAGCGTCACCCCAGCTTCGAGAACCTGGAGCTGGGCTTCACTGAGCTCCTTCCTCCCCTGTATCCCCGTGGGCCGCAGCCTCCCTCCCCCTCCCCTTCCCCATGGCTGGACTCACCCTACCTGTCCTCCTCGCCCTCTCCCTCCCACTCCTCCTCTCTCAGTCCGTTTCCTGCCAGCAGTCCCATCTCGACCTCCCCTCTGCCTCCCATCCCCACCTCCCCTTACCCCCAGTACTCTGCTTATCCTCAGGAGGTGTGCCCCTCACCCCCCTCCAAACCCAGCCCATATCAGGACATCTGCCCAGCACCCTACTCCCACTACGATGGCTGGGACCCCCAGGGGAGGGCGCTGGGGACAGGGCATGGGGGAGAGAGGGATGCCAAGATCCAGGAGTGCCCCCTGGAGTTTACCAGCTCTGCCTCGATGCACCACATTACATTTGAAGAAGGTGAGTTGCACGTACTATGAACCTGTTTACCTGTTGAGTGTTCCAAACAGGTGTTTTTGGAGCATCTTTCCCAGTCTTTAGTTGCTCCTATCCCAACTTGTTTGAAACGCATTGCTGCATCATTCAATAAGCAGATATTTACAAAAAATCAATGAAGCTGATGAGGGAAAATGTTAAATAGATGTGCTGTTTTCATTTGAGTAAATGTCAAAAAAAGATTAGCAAGTTATCACACTTATGTTTTACACAGCGTCACAACTCTTTTGGAATTAAGATTGTACACCCTCCACCTGAAAATCCAAATTTTTGACAAGGAGGTGAAGTCAGGGTGGAGATGAATTGTTATAAGTGTGTCAGCTACTGCAGCTGAGAAGTCAAGTGGTTGATCAAAGCAGGTTTGTCCCCAAAGCAAACTCTTCTTAAAAGTTTTAATAGATGTGGCCAACACTCAGTAACTACCAGCAATGATAACTATGTGTTCTTCCCTTTAGTGCAAAATGACAATCAGAATACTGTATAGAGCAGAATTTTTGCAGCCAATATCGTTCTAACATCATCTAATCAGTCTATGTAATGCAGTCTTTGGGCATACCCTAAAAAGTGTAACACCTGCAGCATTTTTGGACGTTCCCAAAAACTCAAGTTGTAACTCACTGCACTTTTCCTTTTGCTGTATTATAGATTTTTTCCTTTGGTTTTTGCACTATTATTATGTGTATTGTCATAGCAAAGAGATTTGTGAGGGATGAGAGAAATTATTCAGATGCTGCCGACCCTCCTGCTTTCCAAATAAATGAGCATTTCCAGATTAATACATACAGATTCTAGCAATATTTAAGCTGAACAAACTGTCCCAATGACACTGAGTATATGAGCTGGATGAAAGGATGGAGGGATGAACAGGATTGTGATTTTCTCTTCTCCCTCCGCAGTGACGGAGTTCATCGGGGAGGACATCCAGTCTTACCAGTCAGGCTCACAGATGGACAACCAGCCAAACTGAGCTCAGAGCAGCTCGTCCCCGTTTGATATTCAGCATCATTTTAAATCCATTATGCACTTGGTATTAAGATGCATGGCTCCAGTTACATGCAATGTTGACAGGGGAATTTGATTACCAGGACACTGTTGTAATTACGACCACAGGTAATTGTTATTGTTTTATAAAGGGAAACTAATGTTTTTAACATGTTTTCAATATAAATTATACAAGAACGTGCTTGGTTTGGTGTGTCTTATGTGTTTTACATGGAAAAATTCTCATAGAGGGTGAATCCAGAATAGAGGGACTGAAGGAAGAAAGCTTAAACCTTACAGAAAACTAAAAAAATGTAATAAGATATTATGCAACATACCGTACTCTCTACGGCATCTATTATCCCACATAACTTTATAAATATATGTCCTGTGTTTCAGGAGACACAAGTACTTCTTTTTCCTGAGTATGCCGCAGTCAGAACACATTTCTCTGCTCAGTTCCAAGTATTTCCTTAGTAACAGCAACAAGATTTAGGATCCTGTGTTGCCAAACAGCAGCAAAAATTTCAGAATTTTTCTGCAGTGCCAGATTTCTGCATAGTAGTTTAATCAAATAGCATATTAGTGACGAAAAGTACTAAAAGATGCTGCTGTTAACAAAGACTTTACTGATCAGTAAGCTGATAAATGTTTCTGATTCATCTCAGTTGATGTTGAGTCTGTGGTTGGTGTAAAGGTAAAGCATCGAGACAAAAGGTAGTTTGACCTCATGACAAGATGACATGACTCAGCTGTGACTGTTATAGCTGTTTGAAAGGTTTGTATGAGATATAGTTTCTTAAATCCTCTCTGAGCCGAGCAGCTTTGTGTTGAAGAACAGTGCCCCCTGGGGGGACTCGGGACCAGGACGCCTCCACAGTCCTAAATCAGCAACTGTTTGAGAGATTATGTAAAATTTCCAGGTCTTATTTTCTGCGAATTGTACTTTCTCCACTAAAAAGAGTGTGGCTGCAAGAAAGATAGACAAAACGGCTTCATTATTGCACAACAGCAAAGGCAATAAAAACGCACCAACCTAACCAAAAGACGCTAAAGTAGCATTATATGTTTTCTTGACAGTTTTATGGGACTAAATGCATCGGTGCGACCATAAATGGGCATGTTGGGAGCTCGAGACCAAAAAAGCCTTAATGGTAAGGGATAGATACAGTTGGTGTAGAGCTTTGAACATCTTCTAGGAAGAACTTACTGCTTTAGTCTGAATCAATAATTCCTTCATGACACTGACTATTGTTGTTCCAGCTTTTTCTGTCTGGCTGCAGCTCAGGAAAGTTTATGAGAGGTGAAAGTGGCAAAAATAATGAAGAAGAAAAACTTCAAACACAAGCCTCTAATCAAGATGATGAATACATTCTCTACCTTCCTCTTTTCTCATGAAGGTTTTTTTTTGTGTGTGTGAAACTTAGCACTTGAATAGTGGAAAAAAAAAAAATCAAGAATATAAACTTCATCCTTCATTAAGACACACTCCTCTGATGTAATAACTCACATATTTAAAGGAAGGAAGAAAAATGTAGAAAAGAACATCAGTAAGCAACTATGTAAACATAAAAGACAGTTTAAAAAAAAAAAAAAAAGAATCAAGCACTAATGTTAACTAATAAACACAGCCTTGACTTAGAAATGCTTTGAAAGAATTAATTTGCCAGAATGCTGAGCAACACAACAAAGTGACTGTTTGCTGGCTCAATTGTGGACCACATGTTTCAGATAAGATAGAGTCTCAGAAATTCTCTTTACAGTCATCTTTCATGCTCTCTTGATGTCATTTTCGCACGCACAACTTTATTGGTCATTATCTGTATAGCATAGTTTCCCAGCCCATGAATAGGCAAGCGAGGTCACTCTGACTTAAAGCTGCTGAATGCCCTACTAAAATATTTCATTTTAGGAGGTCACTCAGCCTTCCACTAGGGAATAGTACTCCATTTTATTTATCATACCTTAACACAATAATCAGCTACAGAAATAAGAAGTATCCTGCATGAAGACGCTCAGTTATTTCTTACATTATAATGTCTTGTATTGGTATGGAGGAGTATTCGGTGCTCCTCTGTCCACACACCAGGGGGAGGCATAATCTCAAACATTAGACAATGAGTTCTGTGAGGCAGCCTGACTGACACACACAGGTTCATGAAACAGCAGCTAACCCTAACCCTTAATGGAAGTGCCTCCATTCGATCACAAAGAGCCTACATGTGCTAACAGACTGACCATTATGTCTAAACCTAGCCTCCCAAAGTGGAGAGCTAGAGTCCCAAAAGACAAGCTAACTATAGGATTACTGAGGTATGTGGGAGGAATACAGAGCAGAGGCTGTTGCTGCCCGCTGTTAATGTGATTTAACAGTAATACACCAAATGTTCAGACTTTAGTACCACGATGATACTAGTACTGACACAGCCGCTGTAATACTGCTGCTAATACTGCCCCTGTAAGACTGGTACTGACTGATAGTGACACTAATACGCTAACTCCTCTCTACTGATACAAATACTTGTTGTGATTGCATAAGTGGCATTTAACAAAACAAAGCCATGCTAGCAGCTATGTGAGGCTGAACTTAGGCGTGTGCTTTGTGCTAAATGCTAACACTAGCATGGCCATGTGCTCATAATGACAATATTAACCAGGAAACCCATAATGTTCACCATGTCCACCATCTTAGTTTAGCTTGTTAGCATATTGCTAACACTTGCCAAGTAGCACTGAACACAAAGTAAAAATCAAGTATCACCAAAGTCAAATTCAGCCTCTGGGAACCAAACAATACAATATTGTGCTAATACTATATTTCATGGCGATCCATCCAGTAGTTCTTATTTCAGTTTGAACCAAAGTGGTGGACTGATGGACAACAGGGCTATGAAGCTGTGCTGCCTGGCTAAAATACAAGAGTGTGTGCAGGTCCAGGTTTGTTAGGACTACTCAGAGTAATCCAGGACATTAAAGCTTGCTTTAAATCATTTTCATATGGACTATCTTCAGTGGAATTTATTTCCAATGGAAAAATACTGGGCTGTGAGCATCAGAAACAGTCCCAATTCCATTCACTGTATCTAGCTGTACTATCTATCTGTATGGACAGCTGAAGTAGTCATGGCCAACACAAAATTGCATTAGAGTAATTCACTGCAAGCTTTCAGGACCTGGGGAGAAACAAGCATTTGCAGACTGACTGAATGAATGAAGGAGGGGGAGGGGTATTCCAGTGATTTAGTGCTCAACTTCAGACTTGCAGGAGTTAGATCAGAAAATTGGTACCACTCTCATGTCTGTAGGGTAATTTTGAAGCCAGCAGGCACTTAGCTTATCTTAGCATAAAGACTGGAAACCAAAACCTAGCCTGCCTCTATCTAAAGGTAATATAATCTGCCTACCAGCACCTCCAGAGCTCACTAATTAACAGGTGTTTCAGCTGTACAATTAAGTATAAAAACAAAAAAGTTGGGGTTTATAGGGGATTATGTGCAAGACTATTTCTTGGCAAGGAGCAGTAACTTCCTTCCTACGTTGCACTGAAGTTGCCAGGCAACCAGCAGAGAGGAAGTCACAGCAGGTGGCCAAGAAATAGCCCCGTGCACGACCCCCTATAAAACCACAACATGTTGCTTCACAGAATGAGTAGTACCCCCCATGACAAATACACAGACCTTTATATGTTAAACTGTTCAAGTTCCCCTTCGAACCCGTGGCTAACAGGAGATGCTGCAGTGGAAGTGACAAATTACAACACAGTCAAAGGTCAGCGTAGAGTCAGAGGACACAAATGTGTTGAAATGAAATGATCATATTAGGCAATAGCCCAGCAAAATGGCTTTGCTTGCTACTCACACACAGCTTGGACAGCTGTTTGCCCCTGAGAGTCATGGTTTGGAAAGAGAGGAGGTTAGAATCCGGACTAAAGCCAAGCAGAGAGCTACACGCTGTAACTGCACGGAAGGAATGTCGGGTCTTTCCGACCACTCGGCGTATCAGTGTGTCTATTTTAATTAGCCGCATGTTTTCAGTTTTGTATTGTGCTGTAAGTCAACTTGTTGTTACACACTTCACTCTTGGCTGCGTTGAGAACAACACATCTGTTTAAAGAGTGGAAACGCGATGCTGCGTTTGAGACACAGTTCTTTCTGTGGCCTCTTTCATTTGAGATTGTATCAAGCTATTGTAGTGCTGATGACTTGCACCCTTTGTTCTTTTTAGGGTCAGTGTGGGAGGGCCAAGAATTGATTTAGTCACCTAAGGGGAGTTGGAAGGCCACCCCCTGCAGGACTTTTCACTGTACACAACAGCAGCAAAGCTTATGGGAGATGGTGTGAGACTGACAAAAGCTGTTGCCAAAACTAACATTCAAGAAGCCAAAGAGATAGGAAAACCATTTTTTACATGGGATGAGACGAAAAACAAGGCAATTAAGATAAAAGCTCAGAGGCTATAGCATAAAACTCTATATTGTATTATTTGTCAGAACAAAGAATATCACACAGAAATTTGACAAATTTAATATACAATGTTCTCCAGTGCTTTTAAACTTGACAAGGGTTAGTGTTATAACATTTGCAATAACTGCAAATGTCATTATGATCCTACCTTATGGTGCAGGTAGACTAACTCTTAACTTGCCGGTGGCTGGGTTTGCAATTGCAGCAGCCATTTTCCCACAGGGTACAACCCTTCCTTAAACAAAACAAACTTCATGACATGTCATTGTGTCAGAACTGGGCGTCTCTGCCGTCTCCTTTCCTGGTCATAGACGACTGAAATGTTTACTGTGTTCCACTCCGTCCCTCAGGCGCAGTGGTCCCCAGCAGTCAGTGCTCCTGACAGTCAAGACCCTGGGGCCCTGAGATATGTTCAAGCCCCTGTTGGTCATACTGGGGTAAGCAGAGAGTAAAGCCTGGTTGGGAATCTGGTGGTGGTGTAGGGAGGAGGTGGGGAAAGGAGAAAATGTGGTGAGAGATAAAGTAAACAGGGAAGTGTGAAGTGTACATAGAGTAGATGCTTATTCATTTTCCTTTCGGTTCACTCAGCATTGCTCTTTTTTTCTTGGAGTGAATTCATTTGTCTCGCTTGTGAATGTTTTGACATACATTTGCCATAATTAAAGACAGTTGTGGAATCACTTTTGACAGTCTCTTACGCTCATTAGTGCCAAGCAGATATGACAGCTGTATAAATAGCCATTGAGATATTTCAATCTGGACCAAAGTGGTGGACCAACTGACCGACTGATATTGCTATAGAGCTACTCCACCAGCATGTCAAAAAAGAAAAAAAAGAGAGAAAGAATGAAAGTGGGTTATATGGCACCTTTAATCAAACCAACCATAATACAACCACACACACATCTGTTTACCATGTGGTTTTATTGAAACACTGGATTACGTTTCCTACAACACTGATGTGGTATGCACACTCGAAACATGAACAGTGGAATATAAAAAAGTTGAAGAATATAACACTAACAACATCTGGAGAGAGAGAATTTCTTCTACAGCAGTACAAAACCAATAGACCCAATTGACAAATTCTAGGAATTTAGTGGTGTGAGTTTGGTGTTAATAGATGCATTACTATTTGGAGACACCAGAAACTTAAACACACATTGAAAATACTAATATTAAGTGCACTTTTAACATACTTTTCTCGTTTTTGAAATCCACAATCTTGCACATGTTCTTGCCACATATATATTCTTGCCATTGATTGTAGCTCGCAGATACAGATACACATATATCATAACAGGAGCAAAAAGCTAGCCTAGCATTCATCTTAACATCATGGAAGCTACTTCAAGTCTTAAAACAGTGGCGCCGTAAAAAAAATGGCAAATGATGAATGATATGACCTGATCAGCTGCTCTGCATACTGCTGAATTAACTGTCTTTAAAGTCTTGGATATCCAATTGTATGGTATTCAAATATCTGTTCCAACAGTTAACTTAACCTTGGCTCCTTAGCTAATATTCATTATTGTTCTACATTTTGTCCTTTAGCAGTTAAAATTAGAAATACTGCTCCACAGTCTTTTTAAACCTGATGTCAAATTGAAAACAAGGCAGAGCAATGACATATGCATTATATATATAATAAAATCTGATGAAAACACAACAATAAGCCGCCATTTTCTTTGTCTTATCTTCATTTGTCATTGCAGACTATGTTTACATGCACATAGTATTTTGGGTGTTAGCTTCTATCCTTGTTAGAGTCTTGTCCAGGAGATTCTTTTAATAGCTTACTCGTGTCTACATGCATGAAATAATCCTGTTTTCTGCCATTAAAACTGATAAAAAAAAAAGATTTTTAAATGACTCGGGTAATGTCAGCGTGTTCCAGCAATCACATTCAGGTCTCTTATAATCAAGATAGAGTCTTTCCAGGACACGGGACGCAAGTTTTGACATTAACTTGCTCCAACACATGAACAGAAAGCCCCAGTAATTTAAGGAAATATTGTTGTACGTGTAAACATAGCCACTGACCTCAACCTCTGATTCTAGTCTCACTCAACTCTACAGTCCTCAAGCTGGCAGTATACTTTACACAGAATCAAATTTGGCAGGTTTGCACAGGCAAAACTGTGAGTTTGGGGCCAAAAAACACAAAATTTTCAGTTGGATTAACCAGGTTAGCCAGCTAAACTTGCCAATTTCTTTAAAAGGCAACATTCAATTCCCCCAATACATTATACATACATTATTATCTCCAGCACATACTGGGTCAAGCATTACACAAGTACTTTGGGCCACTTCCACCTATTCTACTATTTTGTACTACCAGAACTACAGTGAAATCAATTTCTTTAATTTTCAGAGCAAATTCCAAATCAAACAACAAATGGAGTCACACTAGATTAAAATACATCAATAAACTACACCAGTTCTGGTATAACTCAGTCTGTTCCCAGCATGACCCACAGGCTCCTCCAGCTGGTGTGGATGCCATTAAAGAAACAGACCAGAGTCTTGTTTGCTCGCAGCACTGTTTTTGACAGCAGCTCGACAGCCTTTGAGAACATGCCAAATTCAATTTCATTTGGAGCATACTGCAGGCCTGACATCCTTTCTCTTCCCTCAAGCACTGACAAACACCAGACGGGTGGAGTAGATCAGGTCGGCCAGGTAGAGGATGAAGTTGACAGCAGTGAGCACAGCCACCGCCATGAGCTTATCCCACACACAAAGCCCCAGTGCGCTGCTGCAATTGTAGGGCCTTTGTTTCGTTCCGCCGTGCTTTGGGTCAAAGTTGAAGATGGGCCAGATAATGGTTGCTGACAGATAGAGGACCATGGCCAGCAGGGCATAGGCAGACAGGAAGCGGGCGAACGGGAAGGGGAGACAGCCGGTGCACTCGCCAATACAGAGCAGGATGATGGCCGCCGACAGGATGAAGCAGATGCAGTAGACGGACATGCAGTACTTAAGAGCATCGTGACGATCGTACACCACAGGGTCGCTGACGAAGACGAAGATGATGCAGGCCACAAAGGTCTCGCAGACTTTCAGCAGGCCAGGGGCTGTGGCCATGTAGCCGGCCACCTCACCTGGACGCGCCTTGCTGATGCTCACCTCGGTCATGTAGGCGATGGTGGCCAGGCAGGAGAAGACGGTGGACACGATGCGGTAGTCGCGGATTTCACTCGGGCCTGTGGAGCCCTTGAGGAAGTAGAGCGGGAAGATGATGGAGGCGGAGAGGCAGAGCAGGGCAGCGTAGCAGGCGAAGGTGATGGGGAAGTTCTTCCAGGAAACAGGGGCTCTGGTCTGAAGGCCGAACACCTCCACCAGGATGACGAGAAGAGTCCCAGCGAAACTGAAGGCCCAGCAGAAGATGCACCAGTCTCCGGTGCCGTGGAAGAGCCTGCCACCATGCACGGCCACAGAGAAGGCCACGCAGGAGAAGACCATGGCTGCCAACCGTGTCCATAGGAGGGGGTTGGAGTGGAGGACTATAGCCATGATGTGAGATGTAGAAGGTGATGAGAGAAGCTGAAAAGGTTCCTGTGAGATACGAGCTCCTTCCTTTCAGGAATCGCTTCCTCAAATTTTCTGCTCAGCCACTCAGAGAAGAAACTGCAAAACGAACAGATATTGAAAAGAATTAGTAAGCGAGATTTTCATAAGATATGACCACACGAGGGCAACAGCTTGCAACAGGCTATGTACTCCTACACTCCATTTTCTGAAGCACACAATGCTGTTATTGTATTTTTATGAATGGGTGAAACAACAACTGAAAGCATGAAAACACAATTTCAAACCACAAATAATGGCTGCACTGTGGCCACATCACATTTACATCTGGTCAAACCATGGGGTAAACACTCGCTTTCTTTTTCTCTGGTTATTTAGTCTCATATCAAACTGCTTCTCAACAGCATTCCAGCACTGAGCGCAGACTGTTTCCCTCTGACATTCCTCCACACTCATGTCCTCGGTGACGGGCGTGGCGCCTCAACCTCCAGCGACCCTACAGTGTGTCTGTCATCATGCTCTAAACATGGCGCTCTTCACTCCCACTCCCAGCGACCCCGTCTACGCTACAACCATATCTCAACTCTCACCGAGGCTTTAAATTTAGTGCTGCTGGGTCTTAAGTTCCAAACTTCGTCAAAGGAAACTGCATCTCAAAGCCCCGAAAACCTGTTTTCTCAATCAGGTTCTTATCAGGAGGGATGGACATACATTCTAATGTTCTGATGGGAATTCATTACTCTCCTCCAGACTGGCTTCAGCAAGAGTTTGATTTATTATGTCACATAATTCCTTGATCTGATTGACTGAAGTTGTGCCATCAGAAATCCCAAAAGCCGAATGTGACATAAAAAAAACTTGCATTTGCAAAGCTGAAACCATTTTTGCTTCATCACTTTTTCGGCTGTATTATCAGAATTGTTTATGATCAGCTAATTGATTATTTGACATCTCTTCAGCTCTGGTTTTGGCATGATACCAATCCGGACAGGCTATAACCTCCATGCTTGTTGGTTGCTCGCTTTACTGCACCTTCGGCCTCAGATTTGAATTTTGTGGCTCTGATATCTGACAAAAAGGTGTCAACCTCAACTCCAGGCTTCATAAGGCCCATTCTGAAAGTAACGGGTGAGGTCATGTTTTCAGCTCGGCCCAGAGACATGAGATCAGGTGTGAAATGGTTGAATTCGGCTGTACTCATTGCAAGGCAGCAAAGGGGTTTTCCAGTTAAGACAAACGACTTAAACCGCAACCCGTGCAGCTGCATTCTACTGTGATCTAATGAGACTGCAGTCATCGTCTTCCTCCTCTGGGATAAATTGCTATTGAACATTGCTACATAATGGAGTCTGTATGAAGACGCTCTTGCTGAGACTTATGAAAACTGGTGTTTTATTTCTGGAAAATATTTCTGGATGTGAGTGACATTTTTCGCAACTGGCTGCACAAAAAGTCTTGAAACCAGCTGATCTGCATTCATAAAAACAAGATATTAAGCAACAAATAGACATATAAGAAGACAAGGTGGACATTTTCACAGAGCAGAGGCCCTCTGACCACACTGGCTGTCCTCCCTCCTGTCACTCCTGACACCCATCACCTACTTGGCTCTCTGGTCCCAGTTTACACAGAAAGACAATTCTAAACAAGGACAGGGAGGCCTGTTTACATTGGTCCCATTAAACACCTATAAAACAGTCAAGGCTGGGGAGGCGAAAAGCTGAACTGGTGGCGAGGTATGAATAGAAAGAAGAGGCAGAAATGGAAAAAGAGACCCCTAAAACTCCCGCAGGACGGCTCACTTGAAGCCAAGAGGGAGTGGAGGGGAGGGAGGGGAGTAAAACGAGGGAGGAACACGGGGGAAGCCCTGTGCCTCAGCCGCAGAAGGACACATAGATTAAACACAGTGATGGAGTGGAATAGCAGAGGAGTGAGTCACCACTGGGCCCCTCTCTTTCCTCCTTTCTCTCCCCCCTTCTCCCTTATTTCTTGTAAGATTTTCCAACTTGCTGATGCGTTCCAGATGTGCTGCAGTCTGGCCGCTGCTGAACAACTGGTAACTTTGTCATATTTGCCAAGTTCTTTCCTCTCCACTCTTTTTCTTTCCTTCCTTCCCTCCTCATAGTCTCATTTGGCGGCTACTCCCTCTCTTTTCCATCAGTTGTCCTCTTTCTCCCTCCCCAGCTCAAAGCTCCCACTCCAGTTTTAAAGTCAGGGTACCAATTATGCTTCATGTAAACCACTCAAAATAAACGTATATGGAGGGTCGTAATGGAAAAATCAATCCCGCCACTCCTGCCGCCATTACTTTGCCCCTTATGGAATCGAGTCAGGAAAGAAATGGGAGAGGAAAATGGCAGAGGAATGAAGCAGAAAAAGAGAGGAGAAGCAAGAGCCCAGTGTGGAAAAGTGTCTTTTCACAGTGCAGCATGGAAAACACGACACGATCGCACAGGCAGGGAGCACTTCCCCAACTGGAGAGGCGCTGAAAATAGGTTCATGCAAGCAGGATGTGACACCATCATCTGCACAGTCACTTTTCATACTAATAGCAGGAGAGTTTGCCCTGCATAGACAGTCACGTTTCCATCACTTTCTGGGACATTACATAGACTTGCATTCATTTCCTGGAGACTTACCATAGCCACTAGTGCCCAACCCTAACCCTAACCTTAGCCCGAGTCCTCACCCTAAAATGCTATGATTTAAATTATGAGGACTTGTATTTTGCTCCCATAAGGGAGGCGAGTCCCTGGGGTGTGACTGTGTGGACAGATTTATCTCCCCGCAGCTTGAGTAATACACTTCTACACACACACAGGGCTGAGATGGTCAGGAAACAAGTGTTTGTCTCAGGAGGAGAGGTCATGTGCGCTGCTTGTTTGGTTGTCATGACACAACATCACTAACTCGATTTCACTCATAATCCACTTACAGGGGATCCGTGGGTCAAAGCACAAGACGAGCTCTGTTGGCAAACCATCCCCGTGTGCGTGTGTGAGATAGCTCAGTGTTAGTATATTAGTGTGTGTCTGTGTGTTTTCAAGCAGAAAAACATCCCAGATATTCAGCATTTTCCTCCACATGCTGAGTGTCATAAGATATTAAATCTCTCTTATGAAACACACACTGATTATTTTTCAAGGGTCACCACCTTTTTTCCAGGCAGACTGACCCGCCACACCCACTACTTCTCTGCATTTAAATGCAGAACAATGAAGAAGTTGTTGATGAGAATCTAAATATGCGTCCTCGAAGCAATTCAGGCATGTTTACAGACAGAGAGTACATTTCCCTGTAAAACAGTGTGTGTCAGTGTGACAGCTGTGTGTCAGGCTCCTGCAGAGCTTCATTCATTGACGGTGAAGGTGGGTGTGCCGCCTGCCGCACCCTGCTCACACCACACACTCAACACTGCAGCCTACTGACACAAAACTGACCCAAAACACAGAAATATGTGAAGAAAAACTGCATTTTTCTTTGCTGAATGCCTGAAAATCACTCACCACAAAAAACTGCAGTAGAAAATCCTGACAGAGCTCACCAGGGAGCAGTTAAGAAATACATTTAATCCTTTGGAGGTTTTCCTCCTACTCTCAACTTTTTTTTTCCCATATACGTGTATATATACATATTACAAACTCATTTCAAATGTGAACTCCGTGATCTCAAAATAAAAGCCCAATTTCTTGCTAAAAACTACGAAAATGTCCTTTAACGTGCGAAAAAGAAAAGCTCTCTGGTTGCACATATGTCACATTCTTCCTCGCAGGTATGCAAGATGCAACAAGTTGCAGCTGAACGAAGTATTTTCCTCCTTAGCTCAACACTTCTCTTCACCACAAGTCAGCTTTGTGTGAATGTTGGTTACCTTTTCGGACACTTGGCTGCGGATGGTCTCTGTTCTCCGGGACGTCCAGCGGTGCAGAATCGTGGATTGCGACTCCTCAGCTCCCAGACTTGACTAAGCAGCTCAGAGGAGCAGCTCCCCGCCCAGCAAGCCAAATTAGGCATCAAATGTCTGCACCGTTATTCACATCTGTCTGAACTCTCCTCCTCCTCCTCCTCCTCCTCCAGCCCAGGACTCTGCTGCCTAACACACCCAATGTAGTGCAGAAGTTCATCGTCCTTTAAAATAACATTTCTTCCACATGTTCATTGGCTGAAAAGCAGGGAAACGCAATAAATCTACAGCTAAACTGATGTTTTTATGAACATATCTCTCACGCATGTGCAGATGGTTGTTTTCTGTCTCAAACTACTAAAGATCAGTTCATATTGACTCCTGTTATTGGATATCAGAACCCAAAACGATTATCTATCACTTATTCAATTCAGCAATTCATGGATTCACTAGAGCTGAATGAATCCGCTAAACTGTGTCTGTTTGCCTCATGGAAATCTGAGATAAACCTAAATAACATAAGCTGGAAGAGAGATTATTTTTTAAATATTCTGCTAATAAATGCTGAAAAAACACTGAAATGTTTTAACAGAGTGGACGGGTTCGCTTCTGGAAACCCCCCATCAAGTATTACTCATGTAAACGTCGTCATCTTTATTTTAACGCCTCTCCATCAGCGTTACTATCGACACGAGGGGATGACGTTAAATATTTGTCATTGCTGAACTCTTACTCATCAACTATTGGTCTATTTGTATGCGTCGCTGGGCAACAGCAGCGGTAACCCCTGACAACCGTTTTTTGTTGACTAGGATACGTTACTGACGTGTTTCCTGTTTAAAGGGGAGAGAGAGACAGAAACGAAGGAAAGCTGCCATCACATGCACATTGTCACAAGATTGCTTTAATTTGCTGAAACTGCTCATTCATTCCACTGCTGAATCTATAGGAGGACTGTGTGACTGAGACTGTGTGTGTGTGTGTGTGTGTGTGTGTGTGTGTGTGTGTGTGTGTGTGTGTGTGTGTGTGTGTAGAATGCATTTTAGTCTATATAGCATGACTAAGATTTATTCCTGAAAAAAACTTAGTGTTAAAAAGTAAAAGTGCTCATTATATAGAATGGTCTGTTTCCAAATAGAGTTTATTATGTTATAAAAACTGACGCATTATGTGTAATATCAGTTAAATACTGCAGCTGAAAATGTGGGACTAATTTCAATTGATTACTTGTACTGCCCTTCAGTAATCTATAATGATACTATTTGAATCTGTTTTGTATTATTAATCTGAATCTGTAAAGTTAGTAGTAGCTGCAGTTGTCAAATAAATGTAATGGTGTAAAAAGTAGGCTACAATTGTTCCCTCTGGAATGTAGTGAAGTAAAAGTAAATAAAATAAAATGGAAATACTCAAGTAAAGTAAAAGTATCACAGAATTGTACTTAAGTACATTAGCTGAGTAAATGTTCATTCCTCTCTTGGTATTTTAGACAATAACAAGACCCAGTAAAAACTACAGGTCATCTCAAGTGTTCTTGAATCTAGAAATGAATGAGGAAACATTCAGGTTATTTACTTAAAAAAAATAGTGCAATACCACACTGATATTAAAAATAGAACTCCAGCATTGGTTAGAGTGAGTACTATCAGGAAAATGTACTTGTACTATCATATTTATATCATATAGATGTGTGTTTTGTATGAAAAATCTTGATGAAGTATGTAAGTAGCAAATAGATAAAAGTTAAAAGTAAAAGTGAGTGGTCTCAAACAGCAGTGGTCAACCTTGAATCAAACTCTCAGAGATTCGCAGCTGTCAGTGTTTGTGTTTGGTTCCTGTCGATTTCTTCTTCTGTGGTTTTCACTACCGCCACCAGATGGCGCCACACCTCTGAGGCCGTACGCATGACGTCATAGCTCCCGCGACGTTTTCACAACACTAACGTCAGTTTTCGGAGACCTGCTCGGTGGGTGTTTGGAGAAGGCAGCATTATGGCGTCGGGATCAGGAGAGCCGTCCGGACCGGATGCAGAATTGGAGGAAATATTGGACTGTAAGTGTCGACATTAAATCTTAACAACGACTCTCTTTTTACGCAGTTTGTTCTGCTGTTTGAAACGGGACCCCCTCCTCTCTTTCTCTCTGTGTAAGGGTCAGCTAGCATACGTGCTCAGTGGGACCTCCGGCTTGGGTCCAAAATATCGACAAAGTACCTTGAGTTGTCGCTGAAAGTCAGACCAGACGATCTTATCATTCGCCAAAACTATCAAATGCGTGTTGTCAGTGCATGAAGCTAAGTTAGCCGCCGCGATGTGATTACACGTATGCGATTAAACTAACTCGTGTTGCTAATGTTAGCTAACTTAGACCCACCGAGCTGTTTTCACACATTGCGGCTTTGCCCTTGAATTGTCTAATGAAAGACAGTTGCCGTCAGATTAAATGAAAACCTGATGATGGAACATGGCGGCTGAACTGTCAGTTATTGTCTCTGCCGGCAGCCTTATACACGTGTAACGTCACAGGTGTGGAGACTCTGTTTGGCTCATAGTGTTTGCTCGTACTAGACCTGCACTGTGCTTTACTTACTGTAAAGGTCGTATCTTCTAGATCTGCGTCATGTTCAGTTGTTTTACCAGCTTCACCTAGCTAAATCCAAACCAGTCTAATAAATCAACTCTGCAACAAATCCGACTTTCAATAAGATTATAATGTTGAGTTTTTGCTGAAACGTTGTGGAAATGTGTTGATTCAACTTTGTTTTATTTTACAGACTGTTGGTTGTGGTGCTGTTTAGTTATATTGTTTCTAATGAGAGGACCAATTTATCTATATCAATGAGGTTAAACTATATTTCAGTATAGCACAGTACAGTTCTCACTACGGCCTCCAAAATGACAATAACGTTAAATCAACACCTCGTTATAATGCTCTTTTTCTCAGCTCTAAAACAGTTTAAAACATCCATTGGATTGCCCCAAAGAAGTCACTATTACCAGTGAGGAAAACGCAATGTATAATAGAGTTATTGTTGAACTTTCGGACACTTTGGACAATGCTGCACAAGCTGTTTGTTGACATTTGATATACGTTTTATGATGTATGAATACATAGTAAATGGCCACATTGGAACATTTATCTTGTTTAATTCCTCCTTTAAAACTCTTTGAGGGTCCACTGGAATGTTTCTCATGTTATTCCTTTCTTTCAGCTGCGTTGGATGACTTTGATAAGACATCGGCTCCTCCAGCCCCTGAACCTGCAGCAGCCTCCTCCTCCTCCTCAGCCTCAGCCAACAGTGGTGCAGAGAAGGTCTGTTTGTTATTGCTCGTGTCGCGGTGGTGACGTTTCAGCGGTCACATCTTATTTTGTCACAGGTGCACAGACGATATCATCACAGCATCCACTTTTCTTCAACTGTACATTCTAAAAATTGCACCTGTCATCTGGTGAAAAATGATTTTATTAAGAATTGTCCAGCAGAGACGAATCATTACAGTCAATAAATTTCAAGGTGTGATGGCAAAGAGGTTAATTAGGAAGGAAAAGATAAAAACAGATTTTGAAGTTCAGCCAATAAAAGCATGCTTGATACAGTTCAGCGCTCGCTCATGGTTTTTCCCTGAGGTGTCTAGAAGGCACTTTACATGTTTTCCTTTTACCTCTGTAGCCCCCCCTGCTTGAAGACTGCAAACTCTTTGAGACTCTCTTCGAGGGGGACATGGCTGCCCAAGCCAAGGAGGAGTGGGAGAAGGCCATGACTGAGCTGGCCCAGGAGGAGCCAGAATTGCTGCAGCACTTCCATAAACTGTCAGAGGCTGCAGGCAAAGTTGGTAAGCTCCACGATTCGCTATATTTGTGCCTTGATATGTTCCTCTGCCTACTTCTCCTGTAGCTTTCATGTTATCTGTGTGTTCTGTGTAGGCACTGACACCGCCTCCCAACAAGAGTTCACTTCCTGTCTTAAAGAAACCCTCCGTGGCCTGGCCAAAAATGCAGACAACCTGCAGGTGGGTAAAATCAGGCTCTGTCACTTGTTGTGATGCAAACAGACCAGTTTACAGACTCTGTACTGTCCCCTTACAGTCCACAGGACTGGCTGGAGACGACCTTGTCAAGGCTCTAGAGGGCCTGGGATTGGATGAGGGTAGTGAGGGAGGTAGTGATGACGCAAACATCCTGCCCATCATGCAGTCCATCATGCAGAACCTTCTCTCTAAGGAAGTGCTTTATCCATCCCTCAAAGAGATCACTGCTAAGGTTTGCATCTGTTTTACAAGCACTCACTGTCGTCTCTAGTTGCTCTACCAGGTGTCACTCATGAGTGTCATTCACCCTCACAGTACCCCGAATGGCTGGATGCCAACAAGACAAGCCTTAGCTCAGAGGACTACCAGCGCTATACACAGCAGGCCAATATCATGGGAGAGATCTGTAGGCACTTTGAGAGGGAGGACCAGGGGGCAGAGGATAAAGAAGGCATGTTCGAGAGCATCATGGACCTGATGCAGAAGGTAGACACACCCTACATTTGACTTCTTGATCGTGGAATAGTTTCTCAATGAAAATTGAGAAAAAAAAGACTTTCGAATCAATCTGTTTGTAGGTTTGTTATAAAATCTTTTGTCTTGTGCTTGTTGAATATTTGCACTGTGAATCAACAGTCAGCCATTACTGTGGCTAATAGAGTTCTGACATTAGTGCTTCCATGATGCAGACATCATATGTTAAATAGCTATAACTACAAGAGGAACCCCCGTCCAGTATCACAGGCAGTGGACGGCATCACTTACAAACTGTGACAAACTTTTTACTTCAGTGTGAAGTAGCACTATGGGCGGAACATTAAGTGAGACTACCGAGTGGTGACTACAGACAGAGAGAGGTGGCTGTATCAGAGCTCTGAATACGTACATGTACCGTATATTTACCTGAAATTATTTTCCTTCGTGTTGACTTGAATGTAAAAATGACGTTCAGTGTAGCTCCAGAATAAACTTTGGCTTGTTAAGAATATAAAGCTCATCACAGATTTTAATGATTTTACTTACAGCTGCAAGACCTTGGCCAACCACCCAAAGAGCTTGCAGGTGATTCGGTAAGTTTTCCACTGCTCTCAGGCAACAGCGAACAGCGTGTGTGCAGCGTATGTATGACCTCAGTGGGCCACACTCGATGTGTTTCACTGCTGTCTTCAGTAAAGGAAAATATCTCGACATCTGAGGGCTTTAGAGTGTATTTGTTAGTCATGATGTATGTTTTTTTTTTAAAGATGTTTTCCAATTTAATTTGGAATGACAGACACTTCTTGGCATAGCCATAGTGACAATACACAGGCTGCACGACATACAAAGTACACCAAGTTATATTTGTCAAGTACCCGGCTGTTTTACAAAATGCTGAGTCGGCAAATTACACTCCAGAAATCCAGACTACTTATTTCTCTCAACCTTTTTTCCCCTTTACTAATCAAACACTGAAACCACTTATGCTACCTATCGTACATACACTCAGCAGCAGCCTTACCATAACGTCTGTGTTTAAGAAACTCGTAACTTTTTTGGTGACATTGTGGGAAATGTGTAAAATCAATGATATCTTTTTTACTGAGGTCGTTGTTTGAACGAAGTACGTTTTCTGGAAAAAAAAACCCTTCATGAAATTCTGTTCTCAGCTAATCAAGCAAATGAATGACTTAATTACTGCGTTCCACTCAAATGTAATGTGATTACAGTACTGTGTTACTGGTCAGCACTGGTCGTCCAGCTCTAGCTTAGACATGATATGACATGTCTTTGTCTCTTCTTCCCCTTCAGCCTCCCGGCTTTAACTTTGACATGGAGTCCCTCAGTCTCCCAGGACTTCCCGGGACCGGGCCGGCAGAGCAGTGCTCCATCATGTGAGCAGGTAGCGGCGCGGTCCAATCAGAAGCGCTGGAACCATAGGGGTCACTCAGTGTGTGTCAGCAACAGGCAGGGAGGGAAGGAGTGCGAAACAAAGGTCGGGCAGGAGGGTGACCAGACCGTCGACACTGTTCTCCGTCAAGTAGGAGGTGTGTGGATGCAGAAACATCAGGAGGAGGCAGAAAAAAACCAACAGGAACTACACACACACCCACTCACACACACACTCGTGTTTAAAATCACTGAACGCACAAATGAGAACATTTTAACATCTCTGCATTAGTCTGTCAGCGGTTCCTATCGCTCCTTCACGGTTTAGTTTTAACAGCATTCTTTGAGAAGAAAACACCACTGCCGTTCTCCATGTTTTTTTACAACGCTGTTTAGCCTCATGGTAAAATCTATCAAACCACTTCACGGGTATAAACAGTGCCTTTGAAAATGTTATTGTTATTAATGTTAAAAAGTTATTATTTTAGGTGTCAGCATAGAGCAAAGACATTGCTATCATTCAGCTAAGCACTAAAGATCATAGTTTTATTAGTGTGACTTTGCGATGCCGCCCCAGGTTTACTCCGGGTTAGCGATGAATCTCTGGCACTTCACTAAACACACACCTCTGTTTCAGGCTTTACAGGAGTTCAATTAACGCGTTAATTTCCCTATTAACATGTAAGGAAAGTGGAAAAAATGTTAATGACAGTGTTGGTAATTTAAAGAATTAAAAAGACTAAAGAGGATTGAGATGTTCCCAGCACCTACTGTAATTCAGCCAACTAATTTAACTAATTGAAACCAATCTCCCGAGTGTTGTCCCCGATTCCCAGGCGCTGATTTGAAGTGATTGAGATGTTGATTCCCAGATGCCTTTGCTGTGGTTACAGTGATGATTATAGTGTAGAGTTACTGTGCAAAGTGCTTCCCTTGTGATTCCCAGTGTTTTTAATGTGCAGAGTGATACTTTCCTTGGCATGCGGTCCCCGCTAGGAAAGAAAAACACTTTCATGAGAGATGATATGTACCTATGTCCTGTAGCCTCCATTGAAAGTACATTATGTTCTTTCCAGAAAAGGTGACAGGCAGAGAACTAAACATCGCATGTCACCCGAGGAGAGAAACATGTCTGTAATTCATGCAGATGCACTGTCGGGTAACCCATCAACAGCCTGATGTTAGCACATTTTGGCTGCGGTAGGTGGGTTTGTTTACTCCAGCGGCCACTTTTCACCGGCTGCTATTGCCAGTGGGCAGATTTTAGCGCTGCGACCGTGGAGAGAGGTCTAGAAATCACACGACCATCAGCTCATCAATAACTGTATAATAAAGGAGTACTGTGAAAGGGTTCAGTCAGCCGTGCACTGAGAAGAGATCAGATTGACATGAAACACAGCTGAGGGGAGGCTGCTGTGCAGGTCCATAAAGGCCTGTGGTGGTGGTGGTGGGGGGGGGGGTGAAAATCTATTCAGCTGTCAGGGCTGATGAAAACATGCCCAGAGCACGGTTAAAAAAAAAAAATGCAACCTGTTATTTGACACAATTTTGTTTTGTAAATATATGAAATAAAATGATGATATAATACAGTTTTGTTGTTGTTGTTGTGGATTATTAGTCGTCATTGCTTTTATTTTAGTAGGAGTGAGTGATAGAGGGTCAGCACATGTATGCAGCTCCGATGCTGTTTTGATAAACATATACATGAGTATATCTGTTTTATGTGTTCATCAGACAACTATAGCAAGTAGTCGCATTGCAGATGAATCAAAAGCTGTAATTGGCTTAGAAAAATGTATGTTTCGCTGCACATCAAACTGTCCAACAGTGTATAAAGATTCAAGCTTATTTGTTGATTCAACTGTAAGAAATACGGCTGAAGTGAAATATGGTTTCTGTGAGACCAGAGCACAAAACTGGCAAAACATCAAAGACGAAGACAAAACCATAAAAAAACATCTGAGGAGTTCATGTGCATCAAACCAGCGAGCAAAGAGAGAAATGTGTTAAAAGTAAACATAAAGCAGAGTAAGAATATAAAACAAGATATATCTACATATAAATTTACTGCGTGTATAAACGTTTATAAGACTAATAAAAATGATGAAAGGTGACAAGGTTCATATGTGTGTGTGTGTGTGTGTGTGTGCTTGAACTCTAGTTTGAATATGGTCCTCCTCAACCAGCTGAGTCATCAAAAAGCTGCTTACACATTCATGCATCAGTAATTCAGTGGTAAAATTAGTCCTTTTGATAATTACAGTGCAGTTTTATTCAGCTTTTTATTATTTCACTCTATTATTATGAGTACTTTTACTTTATGATGTTCTTAAAAAAGAGGATCTGAATGCTGTACTTGGAAAATCTCAACTCAATGACCACTTACTATCTCTTTCTGGAGATTTTAGTTGAGTTTTCTCGGTTTAGATATCACATTTTTTTTGTTAAGTGGATCTTTAGAGGTTTTTTGTATGTCTTGATCATATTACATGTTCTTCATCAGCAGATGGGAGTCAGATGCGACAAAATTGCAGATGTCCAGGTTTCTATTTTTTCTCAGCACTTAACAGGTCACTTGAAGTTCATGTGATAGGACTGAAAGATCCAAAACAGCTACTAAATGAAGCTTTTAAGCCAGCATGGATGGAAAGTTGTGAAAGTGCTCAGAAAAATGTCCATTTAAATATCAACATTTCCATCCAAATGGGAAAACTCAATGAGCTGATGAAGATTATAGAATATGACAGAAAACTCCACAATAGTTACTAAATTTGCCTTTTGGTAAGAATAATTTATCAACAGTACAGACATACTGTAGTTTCAATATACTTTTTACGTATGAAAAGGTCTAATGTGTAAATAGGTCACTTTAACCAGACTGTGTAGAAATACAGTATTTAGAGTAGTTATGTTAACGTGTTCAGTTTACGAGGCTCGTGTCAGTCAGTTCTATTTGTTGTATTTCTAGCTGCCGCCGTCGTGGAGCTTTCTGCGTCAAGTTTTCACTGTACAACTTTATTGTTCAAAACCGGAAGACAAAACGGGCTACGTGTCAGGAAAAAGGAGAATCGGCTCAATGGGCGAAGGCGATCAGGCCGCCTGAGCTCACCTGTCTGGAAGATTTGAGTTGTTTTTACGGTTCTGCTGGAGTTACGTTGTGCCACAGCATTAAAATTACTACTCGTTTAACCGTCAAGCGACGATGTTAACTAAATTTGAAACGAAGTCGGCCCGTGTTAAAGGTAAGAGCTTGCCAGCTGCAGTTAGCCTCGGAGCTAACGTTAGCTAGCTGACGTTAACCGGTTGAATTATTTGTCCTTTTAAAGTTGCGTCTGTAAATAAGTCAGTTGCTTGTTTTTACAGGTTTATGTATCACGAATTAACGTTAAATATTTTATGCCACGTCTGGCGTCCAAATGTAGTGATGTTGAACGGACACCGACATTCTTCCTCATTAGCTGTCGAGCTAGCGTAACGATCTCCACTGTTTAGCTAATCTTGATCACTTGATATTGTTTCTTTGCTGATCTGTAATCAGCTGATCATTCATCGACGGAAATATAACGGCCTGTTTTCAACTGATATCACGAGATAGCTGATAAACTGTCTTATATTTTAGGCCTAAGTTTCCATCCAAAAAGGCCATGGGTTCTTGCAAGTTTGCACAACGGAGTCATCCAGCTGTGGGACTATCGGATGTGCACTCTGATTGACAAGTTTGATGAGCACGATGGTAAGGCAGCGACGTGGCTGATGTAGTGTGTTGCTGTTATTTCAACGTCCTCGCTGTGCTCTTGATACAGACCATATGTGATACTGATGTCATATTTGTAATGATGTGTCTTCACAGGCCCCGTCAGAGGAATTGATTTCCACAAACAGCAGCCACTGTTTGTGTCTGGAGGAGATGACTACAAAATTAAGGTGAGACTGCTTTGGCATGTGCAAATTCTCACAGAAATGTTATGAAGGTTTGACCAAATATAATATTTCCTGTTCTTCTTCAAAAGTTATGTTTGTATGCATTTTCCTTGATGTTGAGAACTTGAGTTTTAAGTTATAATATTTACATTAGATGTCAGAGATGCTGCATGACACTGCTATGTCCTGTGTATTAAAACATATATTGTGTTGGTATTTGTTACATTGTATGTGTATGTGATGAGTGAATATTCCTGTTTTGACCAGGTGTGGAACTACAAGCTGAGGCGCTGCCTCTTCACTCTCCTTGGACACCTCGACTACATCAGAACCACCTTCTTCCACCATGTGAGTTTCTCTGCCACTTTAGAAAACATGTGCTTCTCATCTGTATCATCACTGATTTCAAAGTACAAGAGTGGCAAAGACTTGGTGTCTTGTCATCTGTACAAAAAGTCTGTTTGAAATGAATGAATGAATTCTGTCATCTCCATTTCTGCAGGAGTACCCCTGGATTCTGAGCGCCTCAGATGACCAGACTATTCGCATCTGGAACTGGCAGTCCAGGACCTGCGTCTGGTAAGACACAGTTTGTTCTTTCACAGAAGTTTTTTAGACTGAGAAATACAATTACTACACATTACTTTGTATCATGCAACACCCCCCAAAACTGCTTAACAAAATTTCGCTAAACAATCTTCTCTCTTCATCTACAGTGTGCTGACTGGCCATAATCACTATGTGATGTGCGCCCAGTTCCACCCATCCGAGGACCTGGTGGTGTCAGCCAGCCTGGACCAGACCGTGCGAGTGTGGGATATTTCTGGTGAGGGCCTGGGGATGGCGGAGCAGAGGACGGCGGGCTGGGTTGAGGAAGGGGTGGGAGGGTAGAGTGGTATGAAGGACGAGGAAGAAGCGGAGCAGGATGAATATCAAGTCCTGCACTGCCACTTCTTCCTCTCCTGCTTGTAGAGGACAAATCTCTGTGGGCTGTTTGCAGAAACACCTCTTCTTTCAGAAAAGACAGACAGGGAAATAGTGTATTATCAGAGCAAATTTATGGTGTGGTATTTGTTAATAAGATACTGCACTGTGAATAAGTGTTCTGGATGAAGAAAGAGTCTGCAGATCAGAGGGATGTAAGAGGAAATGGGAGAGGTGTTTCTGTGTTTCTGCATGTTCTTTAAATCTCTGTTTGTTGATGTTGTTTCTTGCTTCTTGTTTCTTGTCTTCTGACAAACTAAACTGGCTCACATCTACTGTCTCTTTCTTACATCCATAAGATCGCTCTTTACTGTCTCTCCTGTCCTGGGGATTTATTTCAGGTTTCTAACACTGAGCATGAATGCATTTATACATACAAACATTTTTTTGAGCTCCTACATTTAAAGAAGTTATAGCAGCGCGATCAACAGTCATGCTTGACTTACCATGCTACATGCCCTGCATCCATTTAACAACATTTAGCACTCATCCTTTCATTATAGGAAGTCCATGATATTTCCCATACTGATATTTGACCATTTTCTTGGTTTGGATTGCATCAAGAAGAACAGACGATACTACTAACTAGGTT
Organism: Chaetodon auriga; assembly: GCF_051107435.1. Lineage (NCBI taxonomy): Eukaryota > Metazoa > Chordata > Actinopteri > Chaetodontiformes > Chaetodontidae > Chaetodon > Chaetodon auriga. The sequence continues at coordinate 21,801,531 of NC_135085.1, forward strand.
GAAAGTGTATTTTTTAACAAAGTTAAACTTCTCCGTATTGATGTGAAATGTTTGACACTCCTCCTGGCATGACATTTGCACGGCTGGCTCCTCAACTCAAAATATAACATGAAATATACCTCAGTGTTAATATTTCTTGAGCTTCAGTCGCCATTTTTTTTTTACCAACTTCGCTCCTAACCCACGATGGTGACATGTCATATTCTATTAACTCTGCATGTGACTCAAACATCTATGCAGAAACATGCATGAGCCTCTAAGAGAACAGAAAACTCCTCATACTCCTGACATCCAACGCCCCATCAGAGCACCTCTTTACAACAGCAAGCACCACCCACCCCATCCCCATCAGTCGAGTCCATGCGCTCCTCTTTGCGTCCTCCTTATCCCATGCTCTCCCTGGAAACATCCACACCTGCTCAAGGGTTCCTAGTGCCATTTCTTCCCCCGTGTCATCTCTTCACGCTGTTGAACTATCTGTTCACCGCATCGTTTTAATGGGCGGGAATCATGAATGCAAACTGTGTTTTCTCAGTCATTTGTTTTCCTGATCTTGTTTGAGTCTGGGAGGTAATCAGTGTCTTGCACTGCTGTCCAATCAACTCGTGATTTTATCTGTGTGCTAGTGATTCATTAACCCAATCAACAGCACCATTAAGGCCCTGATTGTTTTCAGACTCAAGCTGACATGGAATGAGAGAGCAGAGGTTGTGTTGGTGTGTTTTGACCGAGTGTGTGTTCAGTAGTCCAACAGCTCTCACTCCTTGTAATTCCCCTCTCTGTTGCCTCTCATCTAGGATGATATTGCTTAATGTTTAATTATTTTAATAATTTGTGTCTTGTTTTACGTGTCTTTCCTCCTCCCCTGTACTGTGGTTGTGCCCTGTGTAACATGAATATGGCTCCTTCCTTGCACGCGATGCCCTGAATGTCGGTTCCAGGTCTGAGGAAGAAGAACTTGTCTCCGGGCGCTGTGGAGACGGAGGTGCGCGGCATCTCTGGCGTCGACTTGTTCGGTGCCTCGGATGCTGTTGTCAAGCATGTCCTTGAGGTGAGCAGTGACTTTCACGTTTGTTTTTTTCAGGGTCTGAGTTGTTAACTTTGACAGATGAATGACAGATTTTTTTTTCTTGCCTCTGCAGTGTGTTGTGCTCACTGGAAACCTCTTTTAAAAATAATTTATTTTCTCATCCGTCCAGCTTTTCCTTTGCCTGAAGCTACCATATTTGAAAAAGTCATACATTAATGCTAATAGTGGAAAAAATATGTTGCGTTTGTGTAAAAAGCAACAGTGTCCACTGAAAAGCAGAAGAGAAACAAGCTTGTAACGAGATTTTCCAAATCAGCACCGATTCCAACAGTTCGTCCTGTTGATTGGAAAAACAAAATCAACTAAATTCGTTGTGGGACTTGATGTTAGCAACCCTCGAAATGACATCATGTCCTGTGTGTTTTTGAATACTGAGTTATTAATCCTTGAGGTCCAGAAATGTCCCACCCAAGGAAATAAAATGCCTGGCTTTGGTTTTAACATCAGTAAAACTGATGTGTCATTCAGTGAAAGCAATGGAAAATTTGGGCAGGGCCAGGCACAGTCACACTCGATTTCAGCAACTTAGGATTCTGTATTCTAACTTCTCTGTGCCTTTTCATAAGCGTTGATAAACATAACGGTTTAATTATATTTTGGTGTAATTTGATGCTAAATTAAATTTTTCCCAGAGAGGGCAGTCTTTGTTTGATTGTTCAGAAAGCTTTCTGTGTTTGGCCTCAGTGCTGGCACAGCTGATGGATTTTCATTTGGTTTTGTGTGACATGGCTTTGGGTGTCTGCATTCAGGGTCACGACCGGGGAGTCAACTGGGCTGCCTTCCACCCCAGCATGCCTCTCATCGTGTCTGGAGCTGACGACAGGCAGGTCAAGATCTGGAGGATGAACGGTAAGTGACTCAGAAGTCATTAGTGCACGTCTGTCAACGGTCTGCTGCCAAGTGTCCGTTATGACTGAAGGCCTGTTGACATTTTCAGATTTCATTGCATTAAGAGGGTCCATTATCAAAGTGAATGTCAGCTGAAAGGCTGCTTCTCACCCGGTTTGGCATGTCTCTTCCCTCTCTTTCCATCCTCTAATATCTCTTTTATGGCTGCTTTCCTTCGGTTCAGAATCCAAGGCATGGGAGCTGGATACGTGCCGCGGTCACTACAACAACGTGTCCTGTGCCGTCTTCCACCCGCGCCAGGAGCTCATCCTGTCCAACTCCGAGGACAAGAGCATCCGCGTGTGGGATATGTCCAAAAGGACGGGAGTGCAGACCTTCCGCCGGGACCACGATCGCTTCTGGGTGCTGGGCGCTCACCCGAACCTCAACCTGTTTGCTGCTGGTAGGTGGTGACACTGGTCTGCATCTGTGCACGTTTAACAAAGTCACTTCATGAGTTTGGTGTTGGCGTATGAAAGCTCACAGATCGTCCTGCCTTTGTTGTGAACCTTTTCATAATGTCACCCTCCTCCTACAGCACAGGACTTGCACATTTAAACCAAAGCTTACATTTAAGTGTGTGTTTACACTGAAAGACTGCGTCTCCTTCAGGTCATGACAGCGGCATGATTGTGTTCAAGCTCGAACGTGAGCGTCCGGCATACGCCGTTCACGGCAACATGCTCTACTACGTCAAAGACCGTTTCCTCCGCCAGCTGGACTTCAACAGCAGCAAGGACACTGCAGTCATGCAGCTGCGCAGGTAGGCCATAATTTCTAGTGGCTGTGGTGTGCAGTGCACCAAACACCAACACCATTCTTTCTGATTTAAGGCTGTTGTTGAAGTATTGGGATGCTAGCGAGTGTAACATGCTGTGTTTTATTTGATCTCGTCCTAGTGGGTCAAAGTTCCCGGTCTTCAGCATGTCTTACAACCCTGCTGAGAACGCTGTCCTGCTCTGCACTGTAAGTGTCTCTTAAACAAAACATGTTAATGTCTTAATGGTATACACAGGCAACTTCCTTGTTCTACATACATTTTACATAATGCTCTTTACCTCCTGCAGAGGGCGACCAACCTGGAGAACAGCACCTATGACCTGTACTCGATTCCCAAAGAAAGCGACTCTCAGAACCCCGATGGTACAGAAACACCTCACTGACGTTATTCTGGTTTTCCTCACACTGAATTCCTTCATGTTTTATCTTTCTAGAGTGATTATGTGTAGTTAATTATGTCGTGTCTCTTACTTTGTGACACTGTAAGCTGCTGATTGGATGCCATGATGGATCTCTGTCAATATACTGTACGTATTGATTAAAGTAATACAAATTTGTCTTTTTCTCAGCACCGGAGGGGAAGAGGTCCTCTGGTCTGACTGCAGTCTGGGTGGCCAGGAACAGATTTGCCGTCCTGGACCGTATGCACTCTGTGAGTCCTTTTGCAGGTCTAGACAGTATTTGTTTTCAAAAGAGACCAGAGTAATATTTTAACATTAATCTTGAGATCATGATTAGCATTATGATAAAAAAATAAATGCTTACTTTGAAGAGGAGGATCACTTTATTACTAAACATGAAGGTAATGTGAGGGATTCAGTCAGTTAAAGTTAAATAAGTTACTATTATTTTGGAAGTACTGTTAATTGTGAGATAGTTATTATCTGTATCTATTTTGCTTTTTTTTTCTTCATCCAACCTGAAATCAGCTCTTCTAAGACATTTCCTTCTCCTTTGCAGCTGCTGATTAAGAACCTGAAGAATGAAATTGTGAAGAAAGTTCAGGTGCCGAGCTGCGAGGAAATCTTCTACGCCGGGACGGGCTCGCTGCTGCTGCGCGACGCCGATGGTGTGACGCTGTTCGACGTGCAGCAGAAACGCTCTCTGGCCACGGTCAAGATCTCCAAGGTCAAGTACGTGGTGTGGAGTTCCGACACCACCCACGTGGCTCTGCTGGCTAAACACGGTGGGTAGATAAGATAAGATTAGCTACACATCAGGATACTTATGACAGAGTCACAGCATCTTTATTTTCCACTGTGCTGAATGTGCTGCTGCTGTGCTCAGTTGTGAATGTTGATCAAAGCACCGTTAAGCAGTTTATGAAAGGCTTTAGTACAGCTAAGTCAATCTGACTTCCAAATAATGCTGTTATTGTTTCAAACAAGACCACTGATGTCTGCGTGCTCCCTGTGTCTGATGCTTATCTCTAGTGGTAGTGATGGAAAAACATCTCTAGATCTAAATCTCCTTTGCTCACTTTTGCGTCCCTCAGCCATCATGATCTGCAACCGGAAGCTGGAGAGTCTGTGCAACATCCACGAGAACATCCGAGTGAAGAGCGGAGCCTGGGACGAGAGTGGAGTCTTCATCTACACCACCTCCAACCACATCAAATACGCCCTCACCTCTGGGTATGTGCTGCTTGAAACAAAAGCTGTGTTCTGTTAATGCAACAGTTGACAGCAGTCTGTTATTTTTGTGCAGGCAGCAGCAGCAGATTCCAACACGCAGGTTTTGGTTTAACTCTGATTAAAATGCAGCAGACTGGTGGTGTTTCACTGACCTGATTTCAAAGATGAAAGTGCTTTTTATAGTGCAAAGCAACCAGCAGCACAGGATATGTGAATGCTTGTTCGGCAACATGTTAACAACAGGTTTAGGGGATTGATATACAGGATCCTGTCTGTAGAATCAAAATTTAAGTTTCTTTCCCCGCAAACAATTCACTCATGTTGCACTACTACTTTTTATCTACCTTGGAAACTGAGGAAAACAATGAAACTTGCAACATCAGATTTAAAAGTTTTACACTTTGAAAAGTAAAATGTGACACGTCAGCATCTAACGTGGCACTGTCATCGTGTTTCCCTGCAGCGATCATGGCATCATCAGGACCCTGGACCTGCCCATCTATGTGACCCGTGTGAGAGGAAACAGCGTTTACTGTCTGGACAGGGAGTGCAGGCCACGCGTCCTCACCATCGACCCCACAGAGTACCGCTTCAAGCTGGCCCTGGTCAACCGCAAATATGATGAGGTGGGTCCGTGGTGACCGATGTGTTTGTGACTGATTATTGGAGTATGCTGTGCAACAGTGTAGGACGTTAGCAAGGACTCTGCAGCTCTAATCTCAATTTCCAAATGCTGGTTTTGACATCACTGCTCTTATCCTCGTCCCTCCAGGTGCTCCACATGGTGCGTAATGCCAAGCTGGTGGGTCAGTCCATCATTGCCTACCTGCAGAAGAAGGGCTACCCTGAGGTGGCGCTGCACTTCGTCAAAGATGAGAAGACGCGCTTTAGCCTGGCTCTGGAGTGTGGAAACATCGAGGTGAGCTGCTGCTGGACAAACTGTGTGATGATGACGCTGTTTTTCATTTACGACATGCACTTTTTTTTTTTCTTTTCTTTTTTGCACATATGTTGATGATGCTTCTATATTTTCCGAGGAGCCATAATTTGCTGTATAACAATTGCAGCTCATCAAGCTCAAGTTTGGATTTTCTCTGTTCTGTCTGGTTCAGTTTTGCATGAGAATCAGCTTCAAGCTCACTTTGCTTGAATATTTCTGTTCCTCTGAACTTCCAGGTCGCTCTGGAGGCCGCCAAGGCTCTGGATGAGCGCAGCTGCTGGGAGCGTCTGGGTGAAGCAGCACTGCTGCAGGGTCACCACCAGGTCGTGGAGATGTGCTACCAGAGAACCAAGAACTTTGACAAGCTCACCTTCCTCTACCTCATCACCGGCAACCTGGCAAAGCTGCGCAAGATGATGAAGATTGGTGAGAGATGGGGATGCTGTTTGTTGATGGCTTGTTTGGAGTTTCGTGTGTCCTGTATGTCAGTGAACTAATCTTTGTGTACTCTTTGTTTGTAGCTGAGATCAGGAAGGACATGAGTGGTCACTACCAGGCAGCTCTCTACCTGGGAGACGTCAGTGAGAGGGTCCGCATCCTGAAGAACTGTGGACAGAGTGAGTCCACCCCCATCACATGCTCTCTCCTTTGCCCTTTCCGTTGTTCTTTTGCAGTTGAATTTGATGCTCAGTCGGCCTGTTACCTAAATACATCAGCCCCAGTGTGTTTAGCCATTACTGCTCCACCTGTAGGTTGAAGCACCAGGCATGACCCAGATTATTCAGATTTAATTATTTTAACTTTGACCATACCATAAATGTACTTAATGTGTTTTTTAAATTGAAAATGAGACAACAAGCTGTGTGATGTGTGCATGTTTCCAGAGTCTCTGGCTTACCTGACTGCAGCCACTCATGGACTGGATGAGGAAGCTGAGGCACTAAAGGAGACCTTTGACCCAGAAAAGGAGACGGTGTGTTGAGAAAACGTTCCCCGTCCCTTCATACTCATAACATGGACAACCATAACATACACTGAAACAGAAGCAGAGCATTTTTACCTGCTTTTTATTTCCTTTCTGCACCACAGACTCTCATCTGACTCTCATGTTAGCAGCTAAATGCATAATTTCAATAAAATAATATTGGATTTGTGTCTTTTAGGTGCCAGAGGTTGATCCCAATGCACAGCTGCTGCAGCCCTCTCCACCCATCAACCCTCTGGACACCAACTGGCCTCTGCTCACTGTATCAAAGGGCTTCTTTGAGGGAGCCATTGCAGCAAAGGGTGAGTCATCAGTCTTGACACATGACAGGTGCACATTTACATATATCATATGGAAACACAGCGCATATTATATATACTGTCCATACATGCCTTAAGCCCACCAGTGAGAAGTAGTTTCCAGGTGTTGAAAGTCAAAATGAAATTACTAAGTTGTGGTAACATGTGGCAGCCGACTTTGGCAGAGTGAGAACTGAGTTTTTGTGTTGTAGGGAAGGCAGGTCAGATGGCAGCCGACCTCGACATGGATGCCCCAGGAGGCGAGGGCTGGGGAGACGATGCTGAGCTTCAGCTGGATGAAGGTAAATTCAGTGTAGCTAAAGAACATTTTAAACTTGACCTTTTAGTGAGAGGAGAGTTCCACATCAGCAATACCACGATGTTTAAACTCATATTTCTGGTTCTCCACCTTTTCCTGTGTCTCAGATGGTTTCATGGATGCCCAGGAAGGATTAGGGGATGAAGGTATGGTGAAAGAAGAGGGAGGAGGCTGGGAGGTGGAGGAAGACCTGGACCTTCCTCCAGAGCTGGTGAGAGGAGCCACATCATTACAAATTCCACCACCAGTGAAACACAGTTAATGCCAAACTGATTTCATATTACCATGTCTTCCTCCCATCAGGACATGCCTGCTGGTGGAGGTGGAGGAGCTGAAGACGGCTTCTTTGTCCCACCAACCAAGGGCATGAGTCCTACACAGATGTGGTGCAACAACTCCCAGCTGCCAGTGGACCACATCCTGGCTGGCTCTTTCGAAACTGCTATGAGAGTGTGTACACAATTCGATATTGAATTGCTACAGGGTTTTTTTCCTCTTTTGTTTGCTTTTGATGTGGCCAGTTCATGCACTACACTGACATTTGCTCTTTCCCTCCTGCACCACAGTTGCTCCACGACCAGGTAGGAGTTGTGAACTTCGGCCCCTACAAATCGCTGTTCATGCAGACGCTTTCCAGAGGCCGCACCTGCTACCTGGGGTTGCCTTCCCTGCCGTGCCTGCGCGGTCATCCCCAGAGAAACTGGAAGGTACAGCTGTTAGTTTTTTGTCATCCTTTATTAAAGAAGTTTCTTTTAGAATGTCATTAATTTATTTCTAATGAAAAATAGACTCACATATTCTTAGTTAATATAAATATGCACATACACAAACATCTTTCAGGACTGCGGGGCAAAGCAGGGACTGCCTGCCGTGGGCCTGCGCCTCTCTGACCTCATCACCCGCCTGCAGCAGTGCTACCAGCTGACCACGGCCGGCCGGTTTGAGGAAGCTGTCGAGCGCTTCAGAGTCATCCTGCTGTCTGTGCCTCTGCTGGTGGTTGATAACAAGCAGGAGATTGCAGAGGTGAGCTCCAAAACTCTTAAACTTCAAATAGAGCACAAATTACTGTCCTGCAAACCCATGTGTGGCTGCTGTGTATATGATTACCCACCTAGATTTATTTAGAAATGTGACTGTTAAATGTGTCGGGGCCACCTGTGTGATTTGGATTTGTGTGTGTTTCAGGCTCAGCAGCTGATCACAATATGCAGAGAGTACATTGTGGGTCTGACCATGGAGACAGAGAGGAAGAAGTTGCCTAAAGACACACTGGAAGAGCAGAAGAGGCTGTGTGAGGTAAAAATCTGCAGCTTGCTGACATACCCTCCATTGATTGTCACAGCTGTTGCAAACCGACTGAATACTAATTTTCTTGTGTATGCGTGTGTTTTCCTTACAGATGGCTGCTTACTTCACCCACTGTAATCTCCAGCCGGTCCACATGGTGCTAGTGTTGCGCACAGCTCTGAACCTCTTCTTCAAACTGCGCAACTTCAAGACAGCTGCCGGCTTCGCACGCCGTCTGCTCGAGCTGGGTCCGAATCCAAATGTTGCACAGCAGGTGGGTTCACGTTACAGTTTCCCCTTTTAAATCGACAGCACTGCAGCATTTGTCGTCTCTCGCCTTCATGCTAAATATCTCCCCACCATTCAGACCCGCAAGATTTTGGCAGCCTGTGAGAAGACCCTGACAGACGCCCACCAGTTGAACTACGACCCCCACAACCCGTTCGACCTGTGCGCTGCCTCCTTCGTCCCGCTGTACCGCGGACGTCCTGTTGAGAAGTGCCCTCTGTCCGGAGCCTGCTACTGCCCTACGTACAAAGGCCAGATCTGCAGGGTCACACAGGTAGGTCAGGAGTCGGGACAGCCATGCACAACTCCAGTCAACCTGAAAAGTTCATCAAAGCAATAGATTGCATTTATATTATGTATATATAATAGTTACAAAGATATGAAGAGAAATTCGTCTTGATAGAGGAGACAAATGTACAATTTCAAAAGAAATGTTACTGATTTTAATGAACTATATCTGTAGAAAACCGACATTAAGCCAAGTTGAGTGCCATCTGTGGATAAGGAGGACTGGTGTCTGAACATCATAATGAATTCACAAATTGTCAGAGATATTTGTAAATCAGCTTTTTTTGTTTGTTTTAGATTTGTAGGTCATGAAACGTGTTTGTCAATTGTACTGAGACTCATTTCTCTGCATACAGAATTACACAAAGTCAAGGAAATAATGAAAAAAATGGGAAAAGGAAAAAAAAAAATCCAAGCATAGCCTGTAATAAATAGTATAAATAGTAGTATAAATGGCTGAAATCTTTAACGGTGTTCACCTGTTGTGTTTCCTCAAATATATTTATCAGGGGCCTCCTGGTGGTTGTGTTAGTGTCCATTTAAAAGACAGAATGCCAAGAAAATACCAAGAAAAACAGATTAATTTAACCTTTAATTTCACTTTATTTCCTAGGTGACTGAGATCGGTAAGGATGTGATTGGTCTGCGTGTGAGTCCACTTCAGTTCCGTTAAGACGAGGATGAGAAGACGAGATGAAGAGCAGAACAGTGTGATCAGAGAAACACATCCACACCCAGTCTGCACTGCAGAAATAATACAGTTATTAACATGAGAAATCAAAGTAGAGATCTATATGTGTGCTCACAGTGATGTTACACCTGTTTGTTCCTTTTAACCAATTATTCCACGCATTACCTGTCCTGCACAAAGCTTTTATTCTAAGTGCTGATGCCTCATTTCTGTGCTGTGGCTTTATTGGAGCTGTAAACTTAACTGGCGTCTCTTTTCTGACTTGTATGAGATGAATAATTAAAAGTGAGCAGCACTGTGTATCTGGGGGGAGGGGGAATAAAAATGCCTGTTTATCGTTGGAAATGCGGTGTGTGTGTGTTTTTTTTAATTGTGGTATGTGGGCATAGCAATATTAGAAGCTTTTATTGTGTGTGTGTTTGTGCATATGCATATGTATAATAGTGGTTTAGGAGTATCCAAAGTGCACTTCATCGCGGATTGAGTCATCACGGATGTCAAGTGAGTACAGAGTTGACTCAGTCCTTGGTTGGCTTTGCTTTGGTCCATAAACTGAAAACAAGGAAGTGGTGGGAGAGGAAATTACTTTATTACACTTACGTGTTATTAACCTGACCTGAAGTTAAATTTAAAAAAATAAATATAATAATAATCCAGAAATAACTGACTACTCCCGCTGCAGAGATTTAGAGGTGCCATTTTGCTGAGTCCGTTCTCTTTCAAGCGACCGGAACCAAAGAGCGGAACCCGGACGTTTTCCATGTCAACACTAGCTGTTGTGTTCTTCTGCTTTCCAAACCAGGAAGATGGATTTACTGTCGAACAAATGGATTGCTAATTTGCTAGTTTGTTGGTTTTTCGTCGGTAAGTTGTATTTTAACTGTGTTCAGTGTGTAAGCTCACGTATTTGTTAATGAGAGGAGTGTGTTTCTGTGTCAGGCTTTTAGCTTGATGGGCTTCTTTGTGCTCTGAGCTAGCCGAATGCTAGGCTAGTCAGCGTTAGCAAAGGCTGTCCCGTTTGGCTCTAATCTCCTTTGCCAGGCTATTTAATAAAAGTTTCACAATGGGGTTCATCGTAGCAGCGATTCTTGACCCGTTTCCATCAGCTGGGAGTGTAAGGAATATTTCTACACCTCTTTTTATTAAGTCTTTTTGAAGACTTTTCTTCAAAGCAGTCACAGATTGGGTCTGCCCTCCTGATATGAGCGACTCAGCATCAGCGTGACTGCTCGTGATTTCCCCGCGGCGGCCGCCCGGAGCTCGAGGGATTAAATGTTAGAGCATCACACCAAATTACATAAAAGATTTTGTCGTCTAATGTTAATTTGTTTGTCACCAAACGCCCCAAGCAGACGAAGAAACATATAAGTCACTTTAAAATCTGTAGGGTGTCCTAGTAAATTCGGCATACAGGTGATCAACCAAAATAGCACTTAGTTTGCATTAAAACGGCTTTTAATGGTGCTTTACCGTTACTGCTGTTTTTCTGGGCGCTGTAGTGGAAAATGAAGCGGGACCAACAGGTGAACCAAGCCGAAAAAACTACATTTTAATTGAAAAAACCTGCCTGTTGGATGAAAGTTGTGACAGTGATATACAGAGTAAATATATTAGTATGATTTAAATTGTCACCATTTTAATTGGACCTTCAGGTGATCCCAGTTTTGTTGAAAAGCCAAGAGCGACAGCATTAAAGTTAAAGTACACAATAAAAATTATTTAAAACACAAGTGACAGGTCACTGACTGGGGTTTCTCTTATTATGTGAGAGTAAGCTAAATAACAGAAACACCTATCTGTATTATACAGCACAGTTCATCAGCACCACGAACTACACCCGCCAAAGAGACCTTGAATTTAAATCAACACCTCTATAAAACTGTTTTAAACAAAAAGTCATTGGCTTCACAAAGGTAGGATTTATTGCAGGTCTGTTGTGTTACACTGCATTAGTTTAGCACCTGGCTCCAGACACGTTTCATATGTGATAGTTTTCTGTCATCTTTCACTTTCCCTGCTTCTTTTCTTATGTTGTTTTTGTGTATTTAGTTTCATTGTTTTTTAGCAAATTGTACCTGTTAAACTGCATGTAGGTCTGAACTACCACATCTGATTCTGCCAGCTTGTCTCAAGTCTAAAATTACTCACACGCTTTTACAAATGAGAGATGAAGGATGAGCCTTAAAACCCACTAATTTGTCTGTTTATGATGTAATCTCTATTAAAGTTATGCTCTAATTTCACATCGCTCACCCTGTGCAGTTGTAAAAGTGTCTTTTCCTTTGCAGGTGTCAGCTGTAATGCTGTGGAAAAGAAGATTTATGTGCATCTCAATTACACTGTCCCGTGTGTGCGACTGCTCAATGCAACACATCAAATAGGCTGCCAGTGTGAGTAAAACTGCCAGATTAAAATGATGCTTAGCGCCTGTCACAAGAGCCCAACATGTATCTGGGACACTCTGACAAGTAAAAATACTTGTTACAGTTTGCACGTCTTAAATGTGGAGTGTGTGTCCTTTTGGCCTCTTAGTGTCCTGCTTTCACTTGGTTTGTGTAGAAAAAGATTCACTACACGATCTACTACAAACAAAACCCCTTTTAAAGACTTCTCTCTGTGGTTGCTTCAGGCAGTTGAAGTTTTGAAACCTACAAGTTCTGTGGCTTTGAAGATTAGAAATAAATCCCGAGAGCAGATAAAAAGCAGATAAACCAGCCTTTTCCTGTGATTAAAATCTGACGCTAAGAAGCTGCTAGAATGTAACGTAAACTCTTGTCATGCCACAAAAGCAGAAGCTGCAGTGGTTTTGCCTTTGTTGTGTCAGAACATTACAGTAGACCCGTCCCTGTAATATAGAAGAACCCCGCTGGACACGTTGACAGACGAGCTTTCAGGACATTTTTATCTGGTACTGCTGTCGCGCCTCGAATCACAGATGCTGATATTTAACTTCCTCTTTCGGATTTCAGCGTCTTTGTCGGGAAATGTGGGTGTGCTCCATGTGCTCGAGTCAGAGGAAAACGTGGACTGGGTCCTGCACACCGGTCCTAATCCTCCTTATCTGGTAATCCTGGAGGCCCCGCTCTTTACCAGGTACACTTACCATGTCTCACCCTGCAGAGGGAGTCCCTACAGTAGATCTTCATGAGAGGAAGTGCCTCTCACTCTCTGTCTGCTCATATGCTCACATGCTAGGGTTACAACGTACAAAAACAAATATCACTATTTCACAATGTAAAGTATTACACACTTATTATTATTATTATTATTATTATTATTATTATTATTATTATTATCAGTTATAGTGACTCTGACAGGAGTGAAAAAACTTTTTGGTTGAACAAACCTTTTTTTTTTTATAATTTCTCAAAAATATATCCTGACAGACATGAAACTTGATAAAAACCTGAAATATTTTTTCTAATAATACGGTACAATTCATTTTTAGGTAAACAAATGTACATGTTGTGATAACGTTCAGTTTTCGTCCTGTCATATGCAGTGAAACTGACGTACGGCTGCAGCCCGTCGCACATTGAATCTTTTTTTGATTTACCAGACTTTTTTTTGTTGTTGTTATTTTTGACATTTTTATCAAGTACGCAAGTATTTAATCAATAAAAAGATGACAGTGGATCAGTCGTTCTATAAGTCCTTAACATTTTGCATTGTACTGAGAGAAGTTATAACATGACGACATGGCAGTCAAAGCTAACAGTCTCGAACTGTCAGGAGCAGAAACGTACAGTAAATCTCCTTGAACCACAATTCAAACTCATGTCTGACTCGTATTTGTACCCGTATCATTTCTGCCGCCCCGTGCCGACTGTCTGCCTGTCAGATCCATCATGATGAAGCTGAAGAACGGCCCCAACAGGGTGGCTGGCGTTGCTGTCGTGGCGCCAAACTTAAACCCGCTTGAGGGCTTCTCTCCACACACCACCTGTCCCAACGAGAACACAGGTGGGTTTGGCTCTGCCTGCTCGGGCTTGTCCCTCAGTATTACACCAGCTACAGTGATTAATTGTAGTTTTGTGATCCTCAGAGGGAAGCAGCTCATGAAATTACAAACTCGGTTCTCAGTTTTCATGTTCTGTGAGCAGTTTCTTCAACGCTGTGATGTCACCATGTCCTCATTTTTTAGGCTCATAGCTCAGATTTAAAACGCTCATTTATTCATGTTTTCTTGTTTTCATAATGTTATATCACAGTGGATGTAAATAGATTTGTGAAGTGGGAGGAGAAGGTTTTTTCTCTACCAAAATCATGTTTTAAATGCTACAGTACCCATGAGCCTCTTGTCTGTGTTGAGGCTTGAACCTTCAACTCTTTTATCAAAGAAGCAGATATGTTCTCATGCAGTTCTGAACCTTTTGTACTGATGATTCAATCGGGGGACTCTCAAGTCCAACTATGAGTAAGCTGACGCTGTTTCTGGACAAAATGAGTCTGGCTCTTGCGTCTGGAACCACTTCTCAGCAGTATAGACTTTAGATGCATATCAGTCATGTTCATTCATGTGACTCACTTGTAGAAATCCGGGAACTGGGTACCAGCAGCATTTTCAGCTTCACTTTATGAACATGACCCCTGCTCATGCAGTGCACGCTTCACTAGTGTCTGCTTTAGTGTTGCGGCTGCTGATGTTCACTGTGTGTTTTCCCTCAGGAGTGTATTCAGAGAGCTACGATCCAACCATGGCCCACTGCAACATGACAGTGTGGAACCCTCTGGGAAACGGTTTGTCCTATGAAGAGTTTGACTTCCCCATCTTCTCTCTGAAAGACGACAATGAGACTCAGGTCATACGGAAGGTAATATTTTCGTCCGTTAAGCCCATTGGATGAAACTGCTTCATACTTCCAGTTTACTGCATTGTTTAACTGTGTTGTCAAAGCACAGACTGGCTGTCCAATTGTTTCCCATTTTCCTCTGGTGTTGATGAAAAGTAAGCCTTTACAAAGCAGTACAGTTGCAGTAGAACCTGATCTGAACTCGTCCCAGTCGCGGCTGAGATTAGAAGCGATGCCAGTAAAGCTGCTGCAGCAGCACTTAAGCTCACCGTCTTCCTTAAACCAACATGTTGTGGCACATTATGTTGAGACGATTTGTCAGAACTCACAAATCATTAGCTGCTCCTCCAGCCTCGCATGTGACAAAAACAGACAGATCGTATTACAAAGGGTTCAGGTGGTCCTCCTCTGATGCAGTGCGTGTGGTTCTTCCCGTCAGCAGGCTTCATGTTTCCACAGAACAGAGCGAACATTGGCGGGTCGCAGAGGTCGCCGTCATCTGCGACTTTCAGATCTGTTTCATGTCGACTTTCATTTTCAGCTCACAGATGATGGCGAACTTGCAGATTTAAATTTTCCAGATCAAAACAGTTTATTTTGCTCAGTGAAGGACTGCGCCGGTGATGTTTTAGTTTTCTGAAACAGGTTTATGACTTAGTCCAGAGGCTGTATTCATGCTACGGTTTATTTGGATGAGTTTGAAACTTTGCTCCCTGTCTCAGATAAGAAGGCAGGGCGGACGAGGGAGACTGTAAACTGGTTTCAGGTTTGATCTCCAGAGCAGCTGCTGCCTCAAAGTGATACAGTCAGTCCACATATGGTAGATAGAGTATTACTGTGCCCAAACCTGCCAATGTATATGTTGTAACTACGTGAAATCTGTGAAAATACTTTGTTATTGTGGTTATTTTGTCTGCAGAAACAAACCCACACGTGCACATACCGCATGCGTCTAAGCTTTTCTCCATTCGCAGTGCTACCTGGACCATAACCTCGCCGTGAACGGCAGCACTCCTCAGTACCCACTGTGCGCCATGCAGCTGTACTCCCACATGTCCGCCGTCACCGACACGGCCACCTGCATGAGGAGGAACGACATCAACTTCAGCATCAGCCCAGGTGGTTACATGCCGCGAATAAGCATCTATTTTAGTACAAGAAAACAGTCACTGATTATACTGTTTTTGACCCATTCTAACATGAGCACATGCTCGTTCTCGTTCCGTGTCTCCCCTCAGAGATGGTTTGTGACCCACTGGGTGACTATAATGTTTGGGCGTCCACCAGGCCCCTCAACAACACAGCCAAGGGCCACAAAATGTGGGAGAGTGTGGTCATAGCAGCAGCCCGGGTGAGTCACAGGAAAGAGTCTTCTTCTCTTCAGAGTTTAAGCTGAAGTGCTAAAATAGGCCTGTGCCAACATTTCACTGCAGTCCAACATTTGTTAGTTATTAGCGGGCCCCTGTGAGTTGATGAAAAGCGGTTTTCAGCCAACTCCTGCGATGATCTCACTCACTTCAAAGCTTTCCAGTATAAAAGCCAAGTCCAAGATAAGTCCTGCTTTGTAATGTATGTCATGTGATCTTACAGTCACAGATACAGTCCGAGTTACTGGCAGTGTTTCTTTGCTTCTTGTGTAAACAGCTTTCCTACTTCATGGTATAGAGTGTAAGAGCTATGTGAACAAAACATTAAAGAAAGTGAAGATACAGCTGCACAGTGAGCTAAACGCCGAGCTGAAGACGGCAGATTTCCTCTGAAGTTTTACTGAAAGCAGTCATGAAACTGAGCGTCAGTTCAACTGAATGTATTGTACGCATGTTGTGAGATGAGTTAACGCCGCCCCTCATGGCAGGAAGTAACAAAGTACATCACCGGTGAAGATCAGCATTAAGTCCCCACAGGAAGCACAACATGGTATCAGAATCAGCTTTATGGGCCAAGTGTGTGTTCACACGCAAGGAATTTAAGTCGCTCTCATGTTACTTGCACACAGTTTCAAGAGTAATTTACATGATGATAGAAATGGACAAACAGCTAAAAAACATGACGACAAAGCTGAGCGAGGATGTGTAAAAATACACAGTAAATGTAAAAGCATGAAGCAAGTGCAGTACTACAGTACAGCAGCGCAGTAAATACAGTAACGGTTACTTTGAATGTTGTATGATCCATCCATTTAGCAGGTAAACCTCCGTGAGGTTTGTGAACTTATTAAAGTGACAGGAATCAAAGCCGCGGAGGCTGAGGCGTTCTGATCATTAAGGGTCAACCTCCCAACGTCCTGCATCCTACATTTCCCACAATGCAACTGATAGCAATGCCGCATCAAGACGCATCCTGCATCTGCATTATTTCAAACACGCTTTGCCTGACAAACGTGATTGTTGTTTTTTTGTTTTTTTTTCACTGCTTTCTGACATTTTATTTACTAAATGGTTAATCAGTTAAATAAGGAAATAATCAGCTTTTTTTATTTTTGCTGCCTGTGAACCAAAAGACAAGATGGGCTGCATTTCCTCATAGTTTGAGGCCACATTTTGTTTTATGGTGTAGTTAAAACAGGTCACAGCAAGTTGAACTGGACTACTTACCCAGATACCATCTCTGCTTGATGGATCTCCTCTCCCCTCCTCCCCTCCTCTCCTCTCCTCTCCTCTCCCCTCCTCCCCTCTCCTCTCCTCTCCCCTCCTCCCCTCCTCTCCTCTCCCCTCCTCTCCTCTTCTCTCCTCTCCCCTCCTCCCCTCTCCTCTCCTCTCCTCTCCACAGCTGGACAGCAGGTCGTTTTTCTTCGACATCGCTCCAGGAGCAGAGAGCGGAGTCTCGGGGTTCGTCGCTCTCCTGGCGGCCGCTCACGCCCTGCGGAACGCCACGCAGGAGGCCCAGCCTAACCGCACCATCCTCTACACCTTCTTTCAGGGGGTCAGTTGTTTCCACATGGCTCTGCGCTCCGCTGTGTTTGATGAACACACCAGATTTGATGTAGCTCTGCCTGCCTGGTTCATGTTTTGTTGTGACTCTTTGGCTCCAGGAGACCTTTGACTACATTGGCAGTTCGAGGATGGTGTTCGATATGCAGAACAACAACTTTGCCGTGGACCTGGACAATGTTCACTCAGTGGTGGAGATTGGACAGGTGTGTTTTTTTGGGGTTTTTTTTTTACTTTTCCTGCACAGACTGCAGATTTTTTAAAAATACTTTAATGCTGCAATCTTTTGGTATTTTGGGTTTTTGATCCTCAGTGGACACAATTTTGGTTGGTTCAAGAACATATTAAGCTCTGAAGAAGTCTACTTTAAACAATTTAAGAAATGAATGACAAAACGAATGAAACTACAAAGACTCTCAGGTTTTATATCATGTTTTATCTGTATTTTGAGTCCAAGCACTCAAAGTCAAAATAATTGTACCTTTTACTTTAATGTTATAAGGTGTATGTTAGATATATGTGTGTGTGTGTGTGTAATGTGCCAGTATCTTAAATTTGCTCATTATAGGTGGGACTGCGCACTGACTCCAAGCTGTGGCTTCACTCTGATCCTGTGTCCAGGAAGAACAGCAGCGTCAACGATGAGGTTTGCATCTGCGTGTATTTATGAGCTTCACTGCTGCTGCACCACCACAGGACATGTCCCGTAATGCGGCTAAATGTACCTTAAAGAGGCGCAGTGCTTATGTTTAGAGTGCATAAGATAAACTTTATTGACTCACAGCAGCAAAGAAAGTAAATTGCACTAAATCTGTTGTCTGAGAGTTTCCTTTCAAATATCTGTTTAATTTTCAAGGAAATTAGTCGTCAGAAACATCCCTGATTTTCAGCCTGTGAAGGGCCAAACTCACAGATTTCTGAGTTGATGATTAACTGTAAAACCTACCACGACTTTCAGTGTCAGATGTGTGTTTAAGAGCAGACTTGGCTGTCAAACTGAGTTCGCAGCGTGTGAGTAGTATTGTTCAAAGTGTGTGTAACGCATGCGTTTCTGTTCCAGGTGAGGAAGCTCATTGAAAACTTGCACTCGGCTGCAGGAGGTTTAAACGTCTCAGTGGAAGAGCCCAGTTTCTCCCAGCCGCTCCCGCCCTCGTCCTTCCAGCGTTTCCTGCGAGCTCGGCCAATCCCCGGCGTCGTTATTGAGGATCACCAGTCTGCTTTCACCAGCAGGTGACTTTAAAAAGCACAATTATTCCACGTTGTTCCATTTGATAGAAGGATTTGGCGTGTTTCGCTAATTAATTTTCCCGTTCTGCGTCCAGGTTCTACGAGAGTATGTACGATAACGCAGAGTACCTGAACGTATCGTACCCACCAAACCTGACGGCAGAGGAGCAGCTCGAGTTTGTCACTGACACGGCGAAGGTATTTCTTTTACTGACATTCATGTGTTCTTAAATGAACCAGCCCACAGCCTCTCTGCGCTCACGGTGGTTAGCCAGATCCTCCTACATCTGAAACTTCTGAACAGTAGTCGCAGCTGTTTGGGAGACATCGTGTTTCTCTTAAGCTGCTGAGTAGTGTCTCTTTGTGCCTCTGTCAGGCTCTGGCTGAGGTGGCCACCATGGTGGCCCGGGCTCTGTTCATGCAGGCCGGAGGAGCAGAAGCCCAGCTGAGCAGCATCAACGCAGACCCTCTGATGGTAAGACTGCTGGATTTCATTTGGACGTTACAAACTGTTCATCTTATCTGTCTGTCTGTCCCTTCTCAAGTACAACATCTGAAGGATATTTGTAGTGAATGTTTGAAAGGCTGAGAGGAGTCTTCCAGCGTCTGGAGTTACGTTGTCTCAGGCTTGTTTTTTATCCAAACTGAAGGCGTGAAAGGATCTCAATCTGATCCTTTTTAGATCTTTTTATTCTCGTCATGTTTGTCTTTGTTTTCTTCCTTTTACATATTTCTTTATTGAACTGCAGTTTGCTTTGCCTCTTTCATCCACTTGAAATGTGCTTTTAATGATGTGTATCATCGTCAATCCAAAGACAAACAAGCGTCGTTCTGCCTCCTCTTTGCATTTCATAACAATGGCTGTTTCTTCTTGGTGTTTTCTGTTTTCACTCTCTCAGGTGACCCGCATGCTGTACGGCTTCCTTGTTCGCTCAAATAACTCCTGGTTCCAGCAACTAATCCCCTCTGACCTCACGAGCCATCTGGGTAAGTTGGGATACAAGTTTGTCCTTTTTCAAAGCGATAACTGAGGAAAACCTCGAGGGGATTTCGGTGGTCAAAGGTCAATCTGACCGCACAGCTTTGACCATAACTGAAGAATTCATGGGATGATTATGACAAAACTTCACACAAATGTCTCAGAAGATAAAATCATGTCGTGATGACATTTTGCATCCAAAAGGTCAAAGGTCACCTTCACTGTGACATCATGATGTCCTGCAGAAACACTTTTCTGGACATTGTTCAACGCCATAGTTCAGGAGCAGAAGGGGATCAGAGCAAATGTGAAATATGGTCACAATCTGCCTG
This sequence comes from Chaetodon auriga, assembly GCF_051107435.1. Classification (NCBI taxonomy): domain Eukaryota; kingdom Metazoa; phylum Chordata; class Actinopteri; order Chaetodontiformes; family Chaetodontidae; genus Chaetodon; species Chaetodon auriga. The sequence goes on from NC_135085.1 coordinate 21,821,281, forward strand.
AATTAGTAGATCGGTGATGATGATGAGGGTTGTTTAGATCTTCTGTGCTGCTAGTTTGAAGATGTGTGTGAAGCGTCCATGTTTTACAGTTTGTAGCTTCTATGCAGCAGCATCCATATTTGAAGCACTATAGTCCACCATCAGCTGGTTGTTTTTGCTGATATTGAGCTTCAGGTGATTGTCGTTGCACCGTGTGATGACGAGACGGGGACAGAGCAGAGGAGACTGTAGTAACGTTTTCTTCTGCCGTCTGTCTGTCAGCTAACAGGCCCACAAACTTCTACGTCGGTGTGACGCAGCAGTCCAGTGAACCCACCCTTCTGGTCCAGCACTTGCTGGCTAACCTGACTGGTAGCACCGTCAACATCACCCAGGACAACTGCCAGAACCAGAGAGAGGACGAGACGGACAAAGACAGCAAACACGTAAGACCTGCAGCAGTCTCCCTTTTATACATTTACATCTGTTTGTTTGTTTGTTTAGGACGATACAAATCATATCACAAGGGAAAGATGTATAATCATGAGTAGGATTTATATTTGTGAAGGTCATGAACGCACCATGTCCATCAGTTTCCAGAGTCCAAAACAACATCTTCAGGACTGATGGATTGTTTTTTGGATAAACTCATAAAATCCCAAAATATTCAATTTACTGTGATTAATCAGTTATGAAAATAGTTGCAGATTATTTTGCTGTAGGTTGACTGATCAATTCTTGTTTAAAAAGAAATAATAAAACATTAATTTCCGCACCACCACCACCCTGTCTCCTCCCTCAGATGTACTCCTACCTGTGGGTTCAAGGTGCGATGCCTCCCAACAGCACAGAGCGGGAGGGTTTCTGCGTGCGCTCCACGGTCCGCCTCTCCAAAGCCTTGTCCCCAGCCTTCGACCTGCGGGAGTACACCTCCAAAGATTACTCGACGTGGACGGAGTCCAGGTGGAAGAGCATCAAAGGACGCATATTCCTGGTGGCCAGTCACGACCTGGAGGTAAACCTTCACTCAGAGACGTGATGGACCCCAGTTATTCACACACTGTAGACAACCAAAGTTAGTTTTATAGAGAAAATGAATCATGTAATATTACTGTGTAATTTTAGAGGCCACCACTAGGGGTGCCAAAGTCATATATGTTAAAATTGTACACATGGGGACTTTAAAGCTGCACTAATGTAAAAAATTGATTCCATTAATACATCAAATGAGTATCTATAACATGAGAGATGCAGCGCGCAGTGACATTTTGCAGCTAATGAGTAAGATGTTCCCCTCTGTGTCGGTAGAGGCCAAAAATAGAGTTAAAAGGAGGGTAAATATTTGACAACACAACTCCAAATTAAATGCTAATGCTGTCAAAGTTGTATTTACAGCCGGTTCGTTTGCACCCAAATAGATCAATTGATTTAAAATGGCTTAGCAGAGAAATGATAAGTTTGCTCTTCTGGCTGCTCCAGATGTTGACGCTGGGCGTAGGCGTGGGCGTGCTGCTAACATCCCTGCTGCTGACGTACATCATCAGCTCCAAGGCCGACATGCTCTTCAGCTCGGGGAGGGAGCCGACCAACGCCACCTACTGACCCACACGGACGCGACGCAGGCCCACAACCACTACTACTACTGCTACTACTACTACAACTACTACTTCTATCCCGACCAGACACGGACAAGCTCGTTTTTCTTTCAAACACAACACAAGTAGGTACACGGACAGGTTAGACACAGCAGCGGCAGAGGGGGTTTATTTTAGACGACGACTCCATGTTTATGGACTCACGCGGGTGAGACGTGACATGAGGACTGGACCGGACTGGATCGGCCTGGATGGATCTGGACTCATCAGGGTCAGGAAACACTGGGCAGGCACCAGCAGGCCCTGCCAGTGGAAAAGATGTTTATATTTGTTTTGTTTTAGGTTTTTGTTTTCCCTTTTTTTTTTATTGTCAAAGAATGTTTTGTTTACTGTGTCATGGGATAGGCACTAAACATGGAGCATTATTTGGAGTGTGTGTGTGTGTGTGTGAGAGTATATAAATGTGACTAAGTGTGTGAGCAGTTGACTGATTCAGTGTGTGTGAACACAACAAACGTGTGTGTGTGTGTGTGTGTGTCTGAACTTTGAGGATTGCAATGGTATGTGCAATACTGTAGCAGTCTTCTCTGTCGATATACTTAACTTATCAATCAGTTCTAATGATAAGAAACCACTTTTTGAGTCAATGAACAAGTAGAAACATTTAAATTTAAGATTTTGCTAAATCTGGAAATGTGTGGTGAAGTATTTTGATAAGTTTTCGGTCCTGGGATGTTGAAAACAACCCTAAATATTTATATTGTTCAGTCCCAGTACACATATGACTACAGGTGTGTGTAGTTGTACTGTAGACCCACTGCAGTTTCACATATTGTGATATTTGTGTGGAGAAGAAGAATTTCCCGAGGAGTCTGGCGTGGCTGACAAACACTTTACTTCATATCGATCAGCTGCCAAAAACCGTCAAATCCAGTCAGAAATCTTGTGTTTTGACGCTGAAAACGCGCTGGTACTCTGGCTGTGCACTCTCTTTTTTTGGTTCGTACCTTTTTCACAAGGTTCCTTTTAACGATAACTTCTGAACGTTGTGACAAGACGCGAGATGGTTTTAATTGTTTGGTGATGGATGTTCATGTAACGGCTGGAATCGACGACCAATTGTGATGCCTTGATGAAGAAATAAACATTGCTTCTTTTCCAGTTTCTCTTTCATTGCGGACAGACCGCTGAAACGTGATTGATGATTTGTCTTTAGCAGCTTCCTGTTACGAATGGAGGCTGTGTGGACCGGGACAGTCGATCACATGCTGTGGCTTCAGTTTACTGTTTAATTTCAAGTAGCAGAAAGTCCAATTCTCCTGCTCTGGATCCATGAATGTCTCTTCATTAACTGGAGAAAGTTTAAAAATGGATTTAATCACATTTTCTAAAGTAGAGCTGCTCAATGTTTTCACCCAGTAAATATAATGTGTGAGCGAGTTGTGAGCAGTTAATCAGAGAAATTTTCAGAAGTCTGAGGGGCTACAACTATCCAGTGCAAATATTAGATAAAAGTCAGGAAAAAACCCTAAAAAGCACATTTTTTTAACCTAAAATTGTGTTTTTCTCAGCTTTAAATTTGCTGAGGTTTGTTCTCTGCCTGATGAAACAAATCTTAATTCAAGTGAAGTCACTTTTATTTAGAAATCCAAAAATGGCTCCTGCAGTATTTCACAGACAAAGGACACACAGAGGAGACAAAAACAATCAATCTGAACAAAACGATTACAACACGAGGAAACAAAAAGCTAACGTTAAGGAAAGATAATCATTGTACACATTATTAAAACTGCAGTTACTTTCATCTTTCTTTGAGCTGTGAAACTTGTTCTTGCCTGTTATTAAAACACGATCATGACAGCAAAAAGTCTTCCATGTATCTTGATGAAACTCTGAAAATCATGACTAAATTAGATGAAATAATATTCAATAAGATCTAACCAGCTTTTTCTCTTAAATACTCTGTTAAAAGCTATAGAATTGAGCAAAAATAGTGTTGCATATTTCCATCTCTTAAATAATCTGACACAAAATTGGGAAATAAACCATCAAATTCCATAAAGAAAAACGTGAAATAAGAGCTTTTTTTGCCTTAACGAAGTACTTTTATGATTTCCAGAACAGTATTACAGGACAAGTGTCATATGTAGATGTCCAATAATTCAGCAGGTCTGGACACACTTTCCTCACAGCTCCACAGAGGTCAGCCTGCATTCATGAACAGTTTGACGATGATGATGATGATGATGATGATGATGATGATGATGGTGGTGGTGGTGGTGGTGATGATGATGATGGTGATGGTTTCAGCAGCTCCATAAACTCCATCTTTTATGAGACATCCAGAGAACCGTGCACTGTTAGACCGTCTACCGTCCGGCTCTTCCCTCAGAAGCATCGCGGCGGTGGTTGATGTCTCTCAGGCCTGCTCCCCCGGGGGCCACCGGAGGAGGGGCCAAAGTGGAGCGGAGGCGGGGCGCACGGCGCTACGGCTGAGTGGAAAGAAAGTGGAAAGTGAGAAAATACCTGAATGGACAATCTGGAATAAGTAAGTAGCATATTTGTGTGGAAAATGTGTCGAAACGCTGCCGGCGGTGATTTGAGTGCGTGTGCGCCGCCGTAACGCAGAGAGGAGTGGAGGGAGGATTTGGGGCGCCGGAGATCTCCGGTTTCCCCAAACAATAGTCGACAGGACGCGATGGTCGCCTTTTTCTTTTTTTGAAACCGCAGGGAAGTTTAGGACCCTCATCGGCTCTATTGTTGTCCCCGCAGAGGCCACGTAGCTCTGCGGAGCGCGTTTAAACGTGGGAAGACGAGCGTTGCGTTCGTGAGCGTTTCCAGAGGACTGAATGATCCGGGGAGATGCGCATGGAGGCGGCGATCGCGTCCGGTTTGGTTGTAGGCCGAAGGTGGTGAACGCTCGCCCTGGTGGGAGTTTTGAGTGCGTCCATTCATTTACTGTGAGGGCGTCCCGTCTGGAGAAGGAAAGGGGGAAGAAAGGGAACGAGCATTCGGGTTAATTTGGCATCAGGACGCGACCGGTGGGGCCTGGGAGTCTCCCATTGTCCTGCCCTGCTACAGCACACTCCTTTCTCATTTTCTAGGTCGCACAACTCTTTCTAGTCGCCCTAAATGCTCACAGTAAGTTCGCCTTTTTGGTAGCCTTTTGTGCGTGGTGAATATTGCTGAATTATGGATGCAGCCGGACTCCTGATCCATGTCGCCTCATCCATTGAAGCTAAAATGTGCCCGAGTGGCTTTTTCCGTGGTTGCGCCGTTCAAATTCAAACTGAAACAGTGGGATGTTGCTGCAGCAGCAACAGGCCCTGATTTCCTCATGTGTACCGAGATCTTTATACCTGCTGGTCTTTATTTAATGGAGGAAAAACGAGTTATGGCTTTATTTGTGAGGGAAAACTCTGTATAACGCTTTAAATACTCATTAGAGTGAAAGTACTGCAGTAACTACGAACAGCTTCCAGTGGGACTGTTAAAGAGATGAAACAGGACATAAAAATACCATAAAGTATCAGAGAGCCTGTGTAAATTGCCTGTAACAAGAGTTTTACTGTAACATCACAGTGATGCCACAGAGGATGTAGAAGTACAGCCAGTTCACTGTGTCACTGTGGATTTTGAATTAGGACATTTCAACTACTGTCCAGCTGGTCCGAGACTAACTGGCTTTGTTTTATGTTTAATCAAGTTAATGAAATGCCAGAAGTTCCACTCAGTGTCCAATCAGAAGCTGTAAACCAAAATCTGCTCAGTTGTCAGTGACATAAATTGGATAAAAGCATCAAATCTTCACATTTGAGAAGCTGGAGCCAGAAAATTCCATAAAAGCTGATTAACACGATTGATCTGCAGATCAACCCATTGACTGATGTTTTCAGCACCAGTCAGCCTGTCTGTCTGTCTGCCTGTCTGTCTGTCTGTCTGTCTGTCAGTCACCTCTTTGGTTTGGTTTGGTGTAATTTACTGATAACTAAAAGGACGATGAAGTCCTGATCAGCAAACGTTATTGAGATGAAAACAGCTTTTCAGTATCTGAACTGATTAACTGACTAATTGTTTCAGCTCTAGCGCTGCCCTCTGTGGATTAAAGGGTAAAACATGAGTGAAGATTGTCTTTAGGAGAGCTGATGTGTTTGTAATGTGTAGAAAATAGTTCCCAAAGAGAACGGTTATATCTGCGGATCATGTAGAAGGACCGGCCGCTGGCCCTTGAAAGGCATGCTGTCGTTGAGTCATTTTTAAGTGCTTTGACCCACACGTTGAATTGCTCTCAGCCTCATGGTGCTACTGTGGTGGAACTGTCTGCATGGCTGGACACCTCTACAGGGCTAATATTGCTAAACTGACCCTTTAACGTGATTTAATTTTTATAAGAAAGCCTCATGCTCCAGACTGTCTAATGGACCGGAGTCCTTTATCTGAACCACATCCATCCAATCGCAGCTCACTGAGCCACTTCCTGTCTCCTTAATACTTTGTTTGGATATGCAGACAGATTGTATGCAGGGGTCTCTTTGAATCACAGCGCCGAGCAGAGGACAGGCCTGTTTATTCAACCATATCCTGCTAGATTTGTACACACACACACACACACACACACACACACACACACACACACCTGCTCCAGTTTGCTGCCCATGTGTGCACAAAGGTTGACAGTAGCAGTTGTCTTGTTTTTCGCTGGTTTTACTGATGTCGTCGCAGGCAGCAGTGGGTGGTGGTCAGCCCTGTGTGTGTGTGTGTGTGTGTGTGTGTGTGTGTGTGTGTGTGTGTGTGTGTGTGTGTGTGTGTGTGTGTGTGTGCGCGTGTGTGTGTGTGTGTGTGTGTGTGTGGCCCTGGTACAGTGCTGATCCTCTTCCCCTGCAGCACCCTGGGTGTGTGCATGCTTATTTTCACAGTTGGTATATCAGGCCTCAAATGGCTGTTGAGTGGAGCTGGTCATTTCAGAGATGGCCCAGATTGCTTCTCCACCCTGACAGCTGCTGTCTCAGCGCCAGCAGCCTGAATGTTTGATGACAGCTTGATTTCTTTTTGCCTTTGGGAAAAGAGAGGCTGTAAAATCCTACATCTGCTTGTGTTAAACGTAACGTGGCTCAAGCTGCTCGTATACGGCAAAGTTCCAGGTTAATTTTTGTTGCTTTAATCGGTCATCATTGATGTTTTGATCACTTTATTGAGGAGTAGAGCTTGACTTTCTTAATTATCATTAGGGCTCCGTCTATCGTTTGACATGTTTCAGCACTGGTGCCGGAGCATGAGCTAGTTTTAGTACCAAAACCGAAACGCTACATGTTTTGATGTCTTATTTTGAAAAATCGGAACATTTTCACTTAAAACAGAAACCAAACTTCTAAAATGCATCAAATAAGAACATTAAAATTAGCCAAATTAGCACTTAAATCAGGAAATATCTGATCAGTTGTGTAAACAAGCCTAACATGCTGATCCAGTGCCAGTTTTCAGTACCTTGTTTTTGTTTTTGCATCAAAAAATGTTCTGCAGTAGTGCCCCAGGCCCTACTTTAAGTAGAATCTATACTTTTAGATAAATAAGGACTTGCTTCAGATCATAATGTGGGCAGAGAAACATTGAAGTGTTAATTTAGATTCTTTTAATTGTTTTGTTTTTCTAAAATCCTGAACAGAGTTTGGTTGGTGGCTAGTCAAAGATTTCTTAGGTGGGTGGGGTTGTGATGGAGTACTTTGGACTTTTGACCTCAGGATGGCTCAAATGCTGGCTGTGCAGCCCTTCCAGGAGGGATCTTATGATACGGAAGCATCATCTTAACAAGCAGCTTAGCTTGTGTCTGCTATCAGTTAATGATATTAAACGGCTTCAGCCCATCATTGTTGTTTAATCTCAGACCACACACACCTACACAGACTCCTGAACCGGCCTGTTGTTGAAGAAATGAAAGAAAATCCTGAAGAATCACACCTCTGTTGGGTTAACAGTGGCTGTCCAGGAACAGAAACTGAGCGGGATGAAAAGAAATGAAGCTGTGTGTTCATGGAGGAAGCCGATCAAAAGCCTTAAACAATGGCAGGTTGTGCTTTTCCAGAACAGGCTGGAGCTCAGACTCTGCACGTTAATTTAACTTCGCTGGCTGAAGTCGGCGAGAAGAGTCCTGGTGAGGCTCATTAAGTAGGCCATAGGACACTGGGATGAATAGGAAACCTTATCCATCCCAACCCTGGACCACACCTCTGTAGATCGAGTGTTGTGTCATATTCTCACTAACAGGCTGACGGAGAGACAGACGGGTCGAAGGCAGACCGGCTCGTCTCAGGGTTGTGTAGTAAATGTTTTACTCAGTGCTGCTCAGGTAAGAGATCCCGCTGAAGAAAAGAAATGTCAGGTGCCATAATGCACAAGGTAAATCTGATTACAGGCTAAACTACAGAACTGGACCTTTAACTAAACGTACTGATTTTCTGTTATTATTACGCACATTGCTAGTTTCAGTTAAAACAATGGTTTGACATTTTAGGCTTGTTTGCTGTCTTGCTGAACAGCTCTCATGTCTGTGCAATAAACATGAAGCTATAGCCAGCGTTAGCTTAGCTAGCTTAGCTTAGCATAAAGACTGGAAGCGGGAGAAACAGACCAGCCCGACTCTGTCATAAGGTAACAAAATCCCACCCGCGGCACCTCTAAATTAACATATCACATTTGTTTAATCTGTACAACATCTGAAGTATAGGAATGGTAATTCATCTTTTTATGGGATGTTTCATGCTGGACTAGTCCTTGGCTATTTAGCGGTTAGCAACAGGTTGATGCTCTGATTCTTTGGTTTTCATATAGATCAAATAAACAAGATCTACTGTGTTAATTAGTGACTTAAAGTTGTTGGTTGGTTTGTTTCGTTACCTTTGGGCAGACCCAGGCTAGCTGTTTCCCCCCGTTTCCAGTCTTAATGCAAAGCTACGCTAATCGGCTGCTAGCTCCAGCTACATATTTACCACGCAGACATGAGATACCTATCAATCTTTTCATCTCCCAGCAAGAAAGCCAATAAGTGTATTTCCCAAATATTCCTCCAGTGGAGGGTCAAAGTTGAAGCCGGCTCAGAAGCTCAAGCTCCAAAAACACTGGATCCTACATTTCCCATAATGCATCTGAACAGTCTTCTGTCAGACCCGTCCCGCCTTGTCCTTTCAGGACTAAAACATATCATAAGCAGGCCAACACTAGAACAGAAATCTACAATAAACTATAAATTTATTGGCATTAAGTTAAATGTGACAGTTTGTGATGTACATCAGATTTTAGCTCAGACTCTCCGGCCCTGTTCGCGATCCGAGGCCAGAATTACAAACCGGCTTCGTTCCTCTATTCAAGCTTTTGTTTCTTTTGGATTTGGATGTTGGCTTGACTTTAAAAGACCACCCAAAGCACTCTTCATATGCTTTTCACTCCATGTGCGTCTCATTATGTGGTCGGACGAAGGCGTTGTGACATCATGTTGACATGATATCATAAAAATGTTCAAGCTGGAAGGCTGAAGCTGAAATCAGTCCTTCTTCCTGAAGTCAGCAGAGATCCAGATTTCTTCATCCATGGTGGCTCTAGTGATGATGAATCTTAGTTGTTCCTATGTGATATTTGAGTGTTGCTCATGTTGCTCAGTCCTGAGGTCAGTTTAATGTCTCATGTCCATCCAGTGTCAGAAGTCGTGGCGGGAAATGTGAATGAAGTCCTGAACGCCACACTCAGAGTCAGAGTAGCAACGTTTGGACCTTTGCTCTGCGTCACTGAGGATAACTGGATGCCTTTGCAGAGTGAAGCCTGAAGCAGTTCTTTCAACTGTGGCTGCAGCTGACGGTTATTGTCATTGTGAGTATCGATGAGTTGTTTGGTCTGTAAGATGTCCCAAAGCCTGAGATATCATCAAATGTCTAAGGTTTTGCTGACTGTCCTGCTGCTGTGCTAATTTTTTCCCCAAATCTCTTTTGACTTTTCCTTCGAGTGCCGACCTCACGGCAAACTTTACTTATCACCACAGTGTTTGCTCTGCCCAACATGTTTGCACCTTCAGCGGTCACCGGCTGCGATTTGGGCTTCTATTCGAGGTCCTTTTTCATCTCTAAGGCCTGTGGGTGCACACGGGCCCTGCAGGGCTTTGGCTGTGATTGCTACAGCTAATGAGTTAAACTTTCTACATGTTTGTGCCTCTGAAACTTGAAAGGACACTTACTGTGTTGTCTATGATTGCCTTATTTCACGTGTGATAGTCTGAGATGTGTAACAGTAAATCGGCTGCTGTTGTCAGACTTTACAGGATCAGTGAGTGCTGCTCTTCATTTCAGAATGACTCCTCTTGCAGCGTAATCGCTTTGTGATGCAGGCAGCATTACTATAATTGTTATTTTTATGAAGTGGCGGGCTGAACAGTAATGCCAGCGATGAATTCAGATTGTTATTTTGGCCGACGGAGGACAAGCTCCAGCCAAACATCCACAGCCAGCAGATAAAAACACTGTTTAGATTTTGTTTATTGCCCGTCTAAAAATACGCAGCTTGTTGCTTAAATCTCATGTGAATCTGCAGCGACTGTTTTCTCAAGATGCTTCGAAGCAGCTGAGGACAGCTCTGGGACCTTAACTGTCTTTAATGCACTTTTTTAGTGTCATGTCAAGCATGTGTTTGCTCGTGTTGCGTGACACTCAGCGGGCAGATTCCTCTCTGTTGCAGAGAGGACAGTTTCTGCACTTAAATGGCATAAAAGCACCGCACGGGTCTGCACATAAGATGCTCGTTCCTCTGCCATTACTGCAGATAAAAGCTGGCGATGATGCACGAGGAAGAGGCTGTTAGTCATTTCAGTTTTGTGGTCTGGAAAAGGCATGTCGTTGAGTGTTCACACGGCTGCAGGGAGCCACGATCAGGGCGCTTCCTCTCCAGACAAAATCCAAATGAAAGGCTGTAAAACAAAGGAGCGCACGAGGAACATGAGGACGAAGTCACAGCGTTTGGCTTGAAGGGAAGTGGATTTAAAACACGACGGAGCAGAAAAACCACGTTAAGTCAAATCAGGACCCCGATGGCAGCTGACGCCCCCCTCCGTCTCCCTCAGAGGGCCAATCAAAGCGGGCGAGCTGCAGCCGCCCTTTATCAATTAACCAGCATATGACAGCCCAACATCCGTCATGCCGGCGCTTTTATTTTGGTGATTTCTCGCCGGCGTGGACAACAGAGCGGCAGAGGGCGGCGTGAGGTCAGGTTTCCACGGCAACTGTCAACCTCCAATCCCCGTCCAGCTGAACACCCTCTTTCATCGCCATGGCACCAGTGAGGCCCTGTTTCCCGGGGGACGAGGGGAGTGCGGGAGGGAATGTGAGACGGCGAGAGGGAGGGAGAGGGCAAACAAGTTTTGTGAAAACACAGTAATCCAATATGGCCGCCATTGTGTCCAAGCTAACGGCGGCTAAAGCTGCCTTCCTGGTGAGAGAGCATGCGGCGGTGTGATGATTAACCCCGGCGGAGAGCTGGAAGACGTGATGTAAGAGGCAGAGCTGAGGTGAAAGGCTCGCTGTAGGGTTAATGTGTGTGGGCTGTTAGCGGTGCTCAGTGAGCCTTCATGAGACGACCGCGTAGATTGACTGGGAATTCAAAAGGTCATTTACACTTAAGCTATACAATCAGAGCGACTGACACGCCCTCCTGAAACCCGACCCGGGTCCTCGTGGTCTTTGAGGGACTGTTGTTTGTGCTGATGCTTCCAGTTTGGGCAGTTTTCACGCCTGAACTTTGTCATTTTTGTGGTTGTTTAGAAAATGTTTAGATCATTATGGTGCCACAAAACTTTCCATTTACGCAAGAGCTGAAACAGTTGGCAGATTGATTTCATTTTGCATGAAAAAAGCCAAACATTTGTTTGTTCCTGCTCCTCCAGAGCGAGGATTTGCTGTATGTCTCTGTTTTATGTAATTGTGTTGTAAAATAGTTGGATTTTGAGCTGTTAGCTGGACAACAACATCAATAACGAAAACTGGACCGAAGATATTTAAGTCATGTTGGAAAAACTACCAACCAAACAATCAAATGTAGAAATAAACTGTGCAAAGATGATGAAGGAGGAACCTCCAAAAGATCAGTAGTGGATGACCTGACATGATGGGACAATATCTAGAAAAAGGACACCATCAGCTCAGTATTCTGACAAACTGATAACGCTTTTGCTTGTTCATTCTGAATCTGATGCAGCGACACGTTTCAAAGACTGGTCCAAAAACACCTGTTTGGATCACTCCACAGGTAAACAATGCTCAATCATAACAGAGGTGGACTCAGAGTCAGTGAAGCTGTGTCTGTTCATCTAAAGCTCGCTAACATTAGCAGCATTAGCGAGGCTGCAGCAGCAAAACCCCTCAGTGCATCTGAGCGAGCGAGAGCGTTTTATTGCTTCTGAATCAGACTTTTCATTTGTAAGCGGAGGGTTGTGTTATTCCGTCTTTCAAAGGCTGCAAAGTCAAGTTTTTAACGATTGCTTAATCAGCTCTTGAATGAGGATGCCTGATCTGAAGGCAGTGTTTCTAAATGATGTTTATCTCGTAGATTATACCAAACCAACAGTGCGTGATATAAAAAGGAAGCTCAGAATGGGCCCATGGGAGCGTTTGAAGTGCTTCCATCTCGACGGCTGGTGTTACAGCCGCTCGAAGCCGAGGCAGGAAGCTCATCAAGAACGGCTCGAAAATGAGGAAATGCACATGAACCCTCCTGTGTGCGTTCAGTGACGTCTGTTCTTTTAACGTGTATAAATGATAAGTGTGTTCAGAGTGAGCTGCGTGCACCATAATCAAACTCCTCCGGAGTTTTAACCCTCACTCTGTCTTTGCTCGTCTCTTTCAGATCACAGCCGCCTCAGCTCTCCCCTGCTGCGACTCTCCTGCCCCTCTTCTCCTCTCTGCAGCCTCCCCCGTTCTCCCGCCTCCCTTCTCCTGCTCCCTCCTCATCCGCCTCCAAGATAGATTCCCTCAGGAGTAAGGTTGACCTGCTCAAGCTGCCCCTCGCTCTCTCCACCAAGTCCATCTCCGAGCGCAAGAGCCAGCTGGGAGGAGTGGGCGAGCAGCGCGGCACGGGGGGAGGAGGAGGAGGCGGGGCTCGTAAAGCCCGCTCACCGCCGACCCGAGACATGGACAACGAGTCGCAGTACTCGGGCTACTCATACAAGTCCTCCCACTCCAGGAGCTCCCGCAAGCACAGGTAGATGCAGCGCAGGTCACACGGATGACGTCGATTTAACCTCGGCTTTCTCTTTTAGCAGCAGCGACTGAATGTGTTCGTTCCAAAACACCCTGAACACGCTGCATCAGACGTCCATCACAGAGCAGAGCAGAGAAATAACTGCCTCGCATCCAGTAACTCTGCATCGTTTGTCTTCCAGGGATCGAAGGGATCGTCACCGGTCCAAGAGCCGGGACAGCAGCAGCCGTGGAGACAAATCTGTCACCATCCAGACTCCCGGAGAACCGCTGCTGGACGCAGAGTCGACCCGCGGAGACGACAGGGTCAGTCACTGCTTTCAGTTTTAATGACCTCCACTGAGGCCTCTGGGATGTGGGTTTGACGCCTTTAAAGAATCTAAAGAATGTAAATAAGCTTCAGTCGCTTCATTTCAGTTGTGTATGGGTAGGTATCATATGAAGTTAAAGGCATGTGTCCATTAAAGAGACTGAGGATGTTTGTCTCTAGATGAAGTGAAGAGCGTCTTTCTTTAAACAGCAGAGCTTCGGACTGAATCTCCCTTCAGAAAGAAGAATTTCAATGTCTGAAATTGTGCTTCTACGTGTTGCTCTGGCTCTCTTCACTTATTCAATAAATAGGCCAAACATCTTGGTAAAATCTGTTTTATAGACACTGAAATGAACCCTAAACACTGATGAACCTTCCTCTTCCTCTTCCTCTAACAGGATGATAACTGGGGCGAGACCACCACGGTCGTCACCGGCACGTCAGAGCACAGCATCTCCAACGAGGACCTGACCCGCGTCACCAAAGATTTGGAGGAGTCGACTCCACTGGAGTGCAAGCGCTTCGTCGGCCCGGCTCTGGGAGGCTGCCTGAGCTTCTTCGCCCTCGTCACGCCTTTAGCCTTCCTCATCCTCCCGCAGGTCCTGTGGCGTGAGGCCCTCGAGCCCTGCGGCACTCCCTGCGAAGGCCTCTACGTCTCCTTGGCCTTCAAGCTCCTGGTCCTGCTCATCTCCTCCTGGGCGCTGTTCCTCCGGCCTCCTCGCGCCACTCTGCCGCGCTTCTTTGTCTTCCGCTGCCTGCTGATGGTGCTGGTGTTCCTGTTCGTGGCATCGTACTGGCTGTTCTACGGCGTGCGGGTGCTGGAGCCCAGGGAGAGGGACTACAGGGGGATTGTGGAGTACGCCGCCTCGCTGGTGGACGCCCTGCTCTTCATACAGTACCTGGCTCTGGTGCTGCTGGAGGTCCGGCACCTGCAGCCGGCCTTTTGCCTCAAGGTGGTCCGGAGCACGGACGGGGCCAGCAAGTTCTACAACATAGGCCATCTGAGGTTAGTGAGGAGTTCCCTCTTCAAGCTGGATCAGATAATAACATAAAACCCACTTTAAGCCCCTCATCATGTCAGGGGATTATTTGCCTTAGTGGAGTGTTTTCCAAACAAACTTTAAATTGGCGTAAAGCAGTAGACACACAGTGAGCCTGCAGCGTTCAGGGCTCATTGGCTCCTGCAGACAGTATTTTCGCACTGTAGTGCTGTTCTCTGTTCTTCTCCTGTGATGCACACAGCCTGTCCTCGTGCAGCGCTGCAGCACTGATCATTGACATGCTGTGTTTCAGTATCCAGCGGGCAGCTGTCTGGGTGTTGGACCGTTATTACAGCGACTTCCCCGTCTACAACCCCGCCCTGCTCAACCTGCCCAAGTCCATCCTGTCCAAGAAGATGACCGGCTTCAAGGTTTACTCTCTGGACGGTAAATACAGCCTCATCACGGCTCTGACGCCTGTTTTTCATCCATCTTTGTTATCAGTTGTCATTTGTTGGTCTGCATCAAGACCAGATGAAATGCAGTCTGCTAATTCCTCCTTCTGCATGTGTTGCCTTTAGAAAACACCACCAACAACTCCACAGGTCAGTCCCGGGCCATGATCGCAGCCGCCGCCCGGAGGAGAGACAACTCCCACAACGAGTTCTACTACGAGGAGGCCGAGATGGACCGCAGGGTCCGCAAACGCAAGGCCAGGTCGGATAGATAATCCTTTCTTTCAAACTCAACTCAGACTCCAAACAAGCAGAGATGCTGTGTGAAATGTAAATAAACTCAGAATGTAATCATTTATAAACAAACCAGCAGCAGTTTTACAAAGCGTCCCTGAGCCCATGTAGTCACATCCTTTATCCAGTCATGTGTTCACATAGTGGTGAAGCGCTCTCCTTCCTTCTACATTCTGTTGAGAAACATCAAAGCTGAGAAAGTCATCACGATGTCTGTTCTCGTCCCTCCAGGCTGGTTGTGGCGGTGGAGGAGGCCTTCACACACATCAAGCGTCTCCATGAAGACGAGGTCGCCTCGTCCCCCAAACACCCTCGGGAGGTGATGGACCCCCGGGAGGCGGCGCAGGCCATCTTCGCCCCGATGGCGCGGGCCATGCAGAAATACCTGAGGACCACCCGGCAGCAGGCCTTCCACAGCATGGAGAGCATCCTCACACACCTGCAGTTCTGCATCACGCACAACATGACGCCGAAGGTAAAGCTGACCTCACTCGCTGCTCCGTCAGTGAATCAGAAATGCTGACAAATCAGTTTTTGTGGCTAGTCTAAACGTCCTCACAGGGTTGAGGTTGCTGCAGGCGAGTTTGGCCACAGCATTTACAGCAATGCACATGAACATTTAGATCCCTGGAGCTGAAAATGTACACACATGGCACTGTTTACTACAGATACTCAGAAGTACTCGAAGTTAAAATGATTTCCATTCACGTCTACAGTTACTCACATGATGAAACATTCCTGCTGTTAGGAATTGATGCACAAGATGCCTTTAAACATAAAAAATATTTCCTTTACTTACTATTATTTACTTACTATAGGTTGCTATAATAACCTTTATTGACCCAGGATTAAAATCTCTCTAACAAGAGAGTCGTGTTCAAGATGGGCAACAGTAACAGTGAGTTAGACGGAGCAGCACACATAAAACCCCTTTCCTCATTCATTCATTTATTTTCAACACAGCAACAGAAGTGCTGTCCTGTTAAAGCCTGTTTCCAGTGTTTCCACGATGACTAACCTGCTGCGTCCTCCCTGTCAGGCCTTCCTGGAGCGTTACCTCACCCCAGGCCCCACCATGCAGTACCAGCAGCAGAACGGCAGGGGGCGCCAGTGGACTCTAGTGAGCGAGGAGCCGGTGACCTCGGCCCTGCGTCAGGGTCTGGTCTTCTCCCTGCGACGCCTGGACTTCTCCCTGGTGGTCACGGTGACGCCGCTCCCCTTCCTGCGGCTCGGGGAGGAGTTCATCGACCCAAAGAGCCACAAGTTCGTCATGAGGCTGCAGTCGGAGACCTCGGTGTGAAGGCCCTCCGCCGCCGCCGCATCGCTCCCATGGCGGGACATCCAATCATTTCCCCCGTCTGTGACGAAGAATCCCTTCAAGGGGAGGAGGGTCTGCATCCTCCCTCCTGTTCTCTGATCATCACAGATGCTCTGATATCAAACTGTGATCAGCTCAACGATTGTCCAAACCTGGAGTTAAACCGATGCCTTGACTTCTTCTTTTTCTGTGTTGTTACGTTTTTGTCAACACGCTGTAAAAAACTTTTCTGAAGGGACTTTTTCCTCTTCTTGCCTCTTTCCGTTGCTGTAACCACTGGACTACTTTACTGTGCCGACTCAACACATGAACACCGGAGGAGGCGGATTGCATCAGATTCGTCCCTTCCTCTTTCTCGTGTCTTAAAAGCCGACCGACCGGAGCTCAGCTCTGACTGCGACGCTGGTGTACCACTGCCTTTTGGTTCCCTGTCAGTGACGAGGACTGTTTTTATACTAAAGGGTGTGACTTTTTTTTTTTTTTTACTTACAGAATGTAGCATTATGTGCATTGAATTAACACGTGGCTTCTCTGCGGCCTGAAGGTCAAACTGTCTTTTTATCTGACTGTAAAGAAGAATGGAAGTACATTCCCAAGCTGTTGCGACTCCACGACTGTCTAAATATGCAGCTTTTGTTTTATTCTACACTGGTATTTTTTACTATTATTTCACAGTTTTGGCAAAGAGACTAAACAAAGACCTCATTTACGCCTGCTGTTAACACGCAGTCTGTATCTACATATTATCTGGATTACGATGTTAAAGCACGAATCCCATGAAGAGACCAGAAAACCAGCGATGCATCTGTGGAAACGTTCAATCCTAACACACATATTTCACAGAACATGTGCTTAATATGTTCCTGAAGCAGCTGGGCAGTGTTTTTAACAAACATCACTATAAGAGGAGTAGATTAGGCTTTTTCTGGGTACTATTTTAAGCCGCTGACTAATGCATGCTGAGTATTCACAGCAGCAGGAAGTGTACGTGGGAGTAATTTAAAATTAAGTAGTTTTAGATCAGACTTTAGATACACAGAAAATACCAGTTAGTAGGATCCATCCATTGTTTTTAGTCTTTTCATGGGATTTACTGAGAATAAGAAACATACAGAATATTTCTCGATTTACCGTTTTAATGCAGCCTGTAACTGCATGCAGTCAGACCTGGATCCACCACTGGATCGATGGAGGTCAGGATTGTGATTGGATGTCAGCCTCGTGTGCCGGCAGTCTTGTTTCTGAAGCTTTCATCGGCATGTCAGGGTCTTCCTCGGTGGACGGAGCTGCTCAGCTGTCCTCGCGATGGTTTAGTTGTCGGAGGAGGAGGCCATCTTTGAACAGAGACGAGGGCTACAATCTCCACCTCATATACGACCACACATCCATTTCCATCACAGCTGAGCAACTCAGTCTGCTGAGACTCCTCTGGTTCATTGACCACAGTCTAATATCATGTATTTATAACAATACAACATATCAGGTTTGTTCAGGATTAAGTTGTGGACTCAAATCAAACTCAAATCCACAACTTGTGGACTTGTGGACGTTCGTTTGCTGACATTCCCGGAGCTCCAGCTGTCCGATGTGCACATTTCTGTCCAATCACAATGCAGAATTGAGTCAAGCCGAAGAGGGCGTGAATGCAAAGATGCTCAGATGCCGTTATCCAGATCCGGATCACATGTTAACTCCAGGTGTAAACGGGGTCATGGTCTATTTGAGGCTTTCTAACAGTGGACACATCAGCCCTGAACGGGCAGCTGTAGTTAAACTACGAGCAGACTTCTCTGGTTTTTTAGTGTTTTTATGCATTTCAACAAAAACACCCAAACCGGACGTGTGATTGTAACTCCTCTCTGCAGCCGTAGCGTCTCACCGCCTCGCCTTGTGCCACGGGCTGAGCCAAGCGCCGTGAGCTCGCCGCCTCCATCCCACAGCCTTACCCTCCACAGGTGGAGGCCCAGCGACGGGGCACGCCTCGCCTCCTTCTTCTCCAGGTCCTCAAAAACTCACTGTAACCCTGAAACGGGCCCGATGTGGAGGCCTGAGCCCCTCTGTTGTATCTACCTGCAGTATGTTTGTCTCTCCAGTGAAAACACGGTTTTAAAAAGCCCTTTACATTTCTAAAAAACTGTCCAAACGCCAGGTCCGACGTGTGCGACATTTCACCCGAGCGATCAGAAATGCGGATGTTTTTTCAAAGATGCATGCTAGAGTTATGTCGGGCTCCAAAACGTTTTTTTTTATAATAATTTGTTTTCTATCATTTTGAAGGTGCCTAAGTTATGACGATGCAATTTTCTCAATGTTTTTACTTTTGGAAAACAAGTGGCTTGTAAAAAAAAATGTAGATTTGTCTTGTATTTTCTTCCTTTTGGTAACTGTAGCTTGTATAGTGTGTTAGGCATTTTTCCATTATTAAACCATTTATTCCTTACATGTGCTCTTTTTGTCACTTATTTTAGGTTGTGGGATGTCTGTTGGCATTTCTGGTTTTGGGACGGCTTCTGCTTTCTGTTTTTAAAAGATGTAGTTCTCATCAAACGCAACTGTTTTCGCAAGAGTTTTAGAGGAACTTCTGTGCAGGGAGGATGGTCGTGTGGCAGGCGTGTGGTTTCACAGCTTCAAAAAAACGGACAGAGAGCCCCGGACTTCCTGATCGCTGCTTCTCACAGAGCTCACTGCAGAGCTTTTTTTTAAGAGATCTCATCGACAAAGGAGCAGCAAAACACACCTTTTATCTCATCAGCAGCTCGCTCGGTAAGATGCTGCGAGCGTCGCTCATCGCTGCCTTTCTGATCATCAGTCCCACCTGCGTTGGTGAGGATTAGCAAATGTCCTTTCTTTGAGCTCTTTAAGATACTTGTGGCACAGAGAATTAAAGCGGTACACTGTGGGTGGATGAGATGGCGTCAGGACATCTTAACCTTTCTGCTGGAGGTGATGGTGAGTGATGAAGATGATGTCTTTTCTGTGTGCAGAGGCCATCGGAGACATGAGCGTATGTTACATCTTGGATGGGATTCTCATCCTTTACGGCATCATTCTCACTGTCTTGTACTGCAGACTGAGGGTAAGACCAGCAGCAACACACACCACCATGACACACACCACATAGACGTGCACAGCTGTTCCTTATGGTCACAATGATGTTTTCACTGCAGCACTGACAGAAATGTGATTATTTAGAATATTTTAAGAGATTCTCTGTAATATTCTCCCCCGTGGATTTGAAATAGTGATGAAAATGATCCTCCAGCACATAAAAACATAAATATTTCCATCTGTCTGATTGGGAAACTCCTCCTACCTAACTTTCATGTCCGTTGCAGCAGCGAAACTTTTTTCAACTTCTGCCAATTTTAGAAGCAAACTCTTCACATCCTCTGCAATATATCTGCACCTTTACCTGTTAAAACCCACACATCAGAGTCTAATTCACACCTCACGATAAATCATCATGTGAGCTTTCTGATTGGTTTTTCACAGATGAGTCCAGCCAACAAAAAGCCTGACAACCAGCCTGAGGTGAGATTAAAGCTGTACATGTATTCATGTGTGTGTTATGATCAGGTGAAAATGTGCTGGGAAAAGAGCTTTTTAAAGCAAAAAGTCATTTTGTGGTATTTTGACCTCAAGAGCTGTAGTTCTACTTTAAAGTCTACCTCAGTCTATTTCCTGTAAGCTTGAGTTGACCACCGACCTACATTATTTATACTCTATACACAGTCACAGTTTCCACCGGTGTTTCTTCACACAACAAATGTGTCACTTCCAACTTCCTCCCACATGTTCTGTGCACACAAAATGAGATGGAATCGATCCTGAAAGCTAAGAATAAATAAAACTATCTGCATAAAACGCCTCTTTAAAGGCACAGGAAGGAGGAACTAGATACTCTAAATATCAAGCGTCCAGCGCTCCGTTGTGTTTACTAAGAAATGATGTCACTCGATAATTGATTTCATTGTTTCCGTCCCACAGAAGCAGCCCGCAGAGGGAGGCATCTATGCGGTGAGACTTCTCATACTAATGCTTAAAAAGGAAAAGTGGGTGTCATTTTTTAAGTCACCCCCCCCTGAATGTCAGAGAGAGAGAAAATCAAACTCAGACTCAGTGCAGGAAATACTCAACACATTGTGAAAAAAAAGTGTTTAACTTTTTACTTTTACCGCTCTGGGTTCGTGTGTGTGTCCTGCAGGGTCTGACTTGTCAAACCAGTGATACCTACGAGACCATCAAAATGGATAAAAAGCCCATTGTGTGATGGGAGGAGGATGCTGAGCACAGAAACAGCGTCGAGTCCCTTCGAGGGTTTTACTGTATATTAGGTTGTGTTAACATGTGGCGGGTGTGTGCAAAGAGTTCCTATACATGACTTTTCTACCCCTTTTTTTACATGTAAAAATATATCTTTTATTTCTAAACTTTGTGTCACGCATGTGTGCGAATTAAATTAATTTAATGATCTGTGTTTTCACTGCATGTCGCTCTGTGTTCCTCATCTGGTGTCTAAGAAAGCAGAAGTCTCAGTCTCTCAGTTCATGTGTTCCCTTTCACACATGAAATATGTCAACAAGTAGAGTTCAGCTCAGGATTTTTTTTTTTTTTTTTTTTATTAATAACTGGTCTGCTGATTGTTTTTAATTCATCTTTTTGTGTGTAAAATGTAAAAAAAAATCTCTTAAAGCCCAAAGTGACATCTTCAGATATATCAGATTAATCCAAAACTCAAAGTGTTTGCAATGAAATAAAACAGAGACAATCAGCAGATTCTAAAGCTGGAACTTTTCTGACCATCAGCGTATTGATTAACTGTCTGATCTCTATCAATAAACCTGATTTGATTAGCCCAAGTCATGTGGTGGCTTTAAAGGCTACTTATGAGCATCAGAACCAAAACTTGGGAACAAAAACTGCAAATACTCTTCAAAGAATATAAGAAATCTGATTTAATTTGATTCAGTTTTTACTTGAAACCTTGAAGCATTGAGCTGGTTTCATGTCTACTTCTGAAACATTTGATCACTGGAATTTATCACTCAGCAGTTTCTAATACAAAAAGAAAATCTCAACTTCTATTTTGATTGAATTGTTTTTGGCAGAAAACAGTAACATGATAATATCTCAGTATTCAGAGGAAATCTAACCCCAGAATTACATTCCAATAAACTAGAAATAACAGAGCAAAGAGTAAATATAATATAGTAAAGAGTAACATCTCTTTTCATGCCTCAAAAATGCTCATGTACAGGAGGGAAAGATAAACCAGCTGCAGCGGCAGAGAGCTGTCACTCATGTTCACTGTAGTAAAAGCCTGTTTCATTCCACCTGTGTAGCAGCCGATTGTCCTGCTGACTTATTTACATAGAAACATGACTGGAAATGTATTCAAAACAGACTCATCACAACCCGGGCTCTCTCTGCGTGTGCTGCTTTCCCCCCTGAGGCTCTTGACAAAGACAAGAAACTCGCTCATCCAGCTGCTTGTTACAACACCCTGTTCTGGGCTCACAGCTGCATGTGCACAGTGGTGAAATGAGTCTTTATGAGCCTGAACATACGTACGTTAAACATGCTGCTGCAGCAGGACAGCACAGTGTGCAGTGTGTGTGTTTGTTGCTGCTGTCTGACAGACACTGAGCTTTGATTATTCTCAGTGTGAGTGTCCACACGTCCGCACTGCGCCTCCATATGAATGAAGCTGCTGGTGTCTGTGATTCAGCCTCAGTCATCAGACAAACAGCTGACGGGAGCATCTTCCTGTCAGAGGCTGTTTTGGAAAAACGGACTAATTCGGAATTTCGCACGAAATCATGCTGCGTTCACTGCATCCGGGGAATTTCAGCTTTCAACAACTGAATGTGCGTAGAAACGGTAAAAACGCTTCAACGCGGAGGGATGGATGTTGAAGGGAAGCCTGTTTTATATGTGTTTACATAGATCTCAAGCACTTTTAACTAAACCCAAGGCCTTATTATTATTGTTTTAGTATTATTTTAAATCTTTTCATTTACTTTTGATCTTTTATTCTTTTTCTTATTTTTTAAATGTACTACGATATAGACTTTTCCCTTTATTCTGCTATTTTCATTGGATTATTTTAACTTCTCTGTGCAGCACCTTGAATCTACCGTACCTGTGTATGAAACATGCCTTATAAATAAAACTGTCTTGCCCTGACTTGACTTGATGAAAAAAACAAAACAACAAAAGCTTTTTATCAGGGCCTCCTCCTCCTGAGTTGGGGCATTCATGTGCTCTCATTTACATAATTCTGATATTTCCAGGATGGGTTGAAAGAAGTTGCGTAGCCCATCAGAAAGAAGTAGAAACTTTAGCTCAAGATAACATCCTAATGTTTATATGCTGACAGTCTTAAAACCTGCTTTTATGCACTGATCTTTCAAACGGTGTTAAGCGACCTTTCTGCTGAAGCCTGTCTCAGTGAGTTGTGAAACCGTGTGATTTTTACCATCTTTTAATTAAAGTTTTTGTTTTCTTCTTTCTTTTCTATTGTTCTCTCTCGTGCTATAAAGTTGAATTAAGCTGATCAATTGCTAACATTTGATTGAATAAACAAATCTCTAAGCTTGTTGGGCAGCTGGATGTCTGTTCTTGTCCCGAAGCACTCAAATCAGATTTTGTCAACGCCACCAGAACGCAGCATGCAGTGGGCGTATCCAGGCGGCGCGGTGGGCGGAGCCGTGTAGCACAGGTGTAGAGGCTCAAACCTATGTTGTAAGTGCTTCACCCTGTGCGTGACAGGCGCGACAGGCTCGTGTTTGCTCAATACGCGGTTTATTTTATTTTCTGCGTCAACTCACGCCTAATTCCCAGTGTTTCCGTTCACCTGTCCACCTGTACCTCTCTGCTGAGGGCTTCGTCCAGGTGCTGAGGAGGACTTTTTCTTGCACTCGAAATGAAGTTAAAGCAGTTTGCAGCGTGCACGTAACGATGTTCATCTCGTCCATGTGGACAGCAGTGGAGCATTTTTGTTTTTCGCGCATCATATATGAGATTAAACGAGGAAACACCTGTTGCACCTGCCTACAGGTGTTTGGGGACTCCTAGCTGCTGCCGGGCTTCCTGTCTCAACTTGACGCAGGCCTCCATAATGAAAGCTTAATATCAGCAGCTCAGAATAAGTTGATTCAGACCAGCTTTTGTTTTTGGACTGGACATGGAGTTGACCGGCCAAAGGGCGAAATGTCTGGCGCTGCTGTTACTCACCGGTGAGTTTTCTGTTGCATTCATTTACATGACAGTTCACTGTCTGTGCTGCCAGTGTGCCATAAAAAAAGACCACTGAAAGTGTGCAAACTCATTTGTATTAACTTTTTATATCTACATGAAAAGTGACCGTATTCTTAAAATTGAGTTGCAGGAAAACGAAAATGGGATATTTGGGAATAAATCTTTATGATCTTTCAATAATATATCCATCTGGAAATGTGGCCTCTGGTATAACTTCAGATCTGTTGCAGTCATGTTTTTGACAGAATCCTTCTTCGTCCTCATGCTGGTGCCTTATCAGTGTGTCTGAGCTTATATGTGCCGTCTAAATCTGTGTTTCTCTGATTACAGTTGAATATTGTTGTCTGTAGTTACACTATATGGCCAAAAGTATGTGGACAACCCTAATCTTGGTGTCACAGTGTATTTGTTTTTCCTGCTTCTGTAGATAAATGACCAGAAATCAAAGCTGATGAGTCATTAACACATTGTACACGCTTTGGCCAAAAGTATGTGGACACTCATATGCACTGTTACACTAGCTGGAGGCTTTCCTGGTGTGATCGTGGCCTCTTTGTTCCAGTGAAGGGAAATTTAAAGGCTATTGTTGCATTTAGTTACACCATATGGCCAAAAGTATGTGGACACCCCTGATGTCGGTTGCGCAGTGAATTCCCATCTCATTTTTGATGCGTGGTGGTGTGTTTTTCACGTGTCTGTAGAGAAATGACCAAACATTAATCACGATGATGTTTCAATAAGAGAGTGTACACGTTTCAGACAAGTTGGGACAGGAGCAACAAAAGACTGGGAACGTTGTGGAACGCTCCAAAAACACCTGTTTGGAACGTTCCACAGGTAAACAGGTTCATTGGTAACAGGTGATAATACCATTGGTATTGATTGATTGGGTGTGAAAGGGGCATCCTGGAAAGGCTCAGTCGTTCACAAGCGAGGATGGAGCGAGGTTCACCACTTTGTGAACACATGACTGGATAAAGGAGATTCATACATGAGCTCAGAAACACCTTTTCATTTGCAGATAATTGGTTTTGGTTTTTACTTACATTTCACATGGTGTCTCATCTTTTTGGAGTCAGGTTGGCACATGACTTAATCAAGGCCACTAAGGTGATATTTAGCCAGTAGTGCGCCTCTAACAGTCTGGGGAGAGCCCTTCCTCGTTTCCACAGCCCGTATCAACTCCTGTGCCCAATTCCGGGTCCGTAAAGAAATGGTTTTCTCGGTATAGTGTGACGGAATTTGGCTGCACCTTTGAGAATTGGCAGAGCTGACTATGAGCCAGGCCTTATCGTCCGACATCACAGCCCAGCCAGCCGATGCTGTGGCTGAATGGGATCAAATCCCTGCAGGCTCAGTCAAAAAGCTTGTGGAGAGTCTTCACAGAAGAGGGAAGGCTGTGACAGCAACACATGAAACCCACAGTTTGGGAATAAAAATCACACATGGGTGTAATTTTTGGGGTGTCCACACACTTTTGGCCCTGTAGCTTACTTGTTTGTCCCTGCAGGTGTGTGGAGAGAAGTGGCATAACAGAATGTGGCTCAGTCGCATTCTTACTTTTAGTTAGCACGAATGTGAACTTATTACCCAACCTGCGTCTTCCGGTTTGTGTGACTAATTCGGCTGCTTTTGTTTGCCTCTTCAGCGGAGAACAAACTCAGTTCAACTGTGCCGCTCCAGTTAAAACAGCCAATGCGCATGTTGGACTGTTATTATTTAACCTGCAGTCACTCGTGTGATAAAGTTACTCGTGTCCTGAGTGAACAGGAAAAGCTTGTATGGCAGCCTTGTGACGCTCAGGTGAACTCATGTTTGTCTAGAATGTGCGTCTGCAGTGTGTAACTCTTTCATTCAGTTTGGCATTAATCACACTGTCTTGATTTCTCTTTGCTTCCCCCTAAAGTCTCACTCTTCTGTCTTCCTCTGTCGCTTCTCCACAATTAGGTCAACCACACTGTACTTCTTTGTTCCCCAAATTTAACCTTTCTCTGTGTGTGATGAGACCCGTTTGCCCTCCTTCTCTGTGTCAACGCTTTGCCGGCCGTGTGGGAGTTTTATCTGTGGGAGTCCGCGTCCCCTATCGGCTGTGGTGTAATCATTAAATGAGCTCATGAATCAGTAACCACAGAAAAAAAAATACGTGTTCATCCCAGAAATCAAAGGGCAACTGTTTGGTTTTTCCTGTTTGAGCTGTTGATGCATCTCTCACACCCTTCTCGCTCATGTTTGTGTGTCTCTCCCACGTTTAATCAGGTGTGATAAAGGCGCAATCAGTCTTAGTCATTAGTCGGCTGCTTTGATAGTATAACACCTCACTGATAGACTGCTCCAGTGCACTGAAGCTGCTATTTTGAGTCGATATTGAATATTCTGTTCTATCTCTTTAAAAAATGTCGTGACAAAAACTGAGCAACTTTCAGTGCTGCTGTGCAGAAGCAGAGCCAGATCTTAAATACCTGAGGCAATTACCACATCCGCCATTGACAGATTGATTGATTGATTGACATTATTAAAATGAGAACAATGGCACACTGTATGTCAAGATCCATAGAATGCAAATGAAAATAGAAAAAAGAATAGAAAAGGTTTTATTTTCTAAAATATTGGAGGGGCATTATAAAACAAATGATTTTAATCTGTTGAGAGAAGCTCAGAGAGGGGTGAGGTCCAAGTCTCATATCCACACAGGAATGTAAAAATGAATCTGAAACATTCAATAGAATCATTCACTATCAGGAAATATGAAGTAAACGATCTAACACGGCACAAAAAAACAAGTCAATGGAGAAAAACCTCCACGTAGAACATCGTATAGCACGAACTCTATCACAGCAGCACGTCTGTTCACCAACAAGGAACTGTGTCTCCTTCAGGGGAAAGAATTAACGCAGATAAAGGCACTATTGTTGCAGCTGTTAGCAGAGCGTCCGCCATTCTTTGTGAGTTCGCATGTCTTCTCTGTGTCTGCGTGTCAACAGACAAACAGGTGAGGTGAATCAGCCAGCGGGTGTGTGTTTAACCTCCTCTCGTCCGGTGCATTATGGGTCCTTTAACAGGATGAGGTGTATAGAGAATGGATGGATCCACGTTTTTTCAAGAAAACATGTTTGGGGTTTGTTAGCCGTGTTAGCAGCGTCACTCGAGGTATGACAATCCAGACTGAAATGTCTCCACATCTGTCAGAGGGGTTACCATTAAACTGTGCACAGACATTCAAGGAGCTCAGATGATCAATACTTTGGTGATCTGCTGACGTTGTTGGCTTTTTGTGAAATGTGTGGACAGCTATTGGAGGTCTGGCCGTGAAAATTAATTCATCGTTTAAGCACTTCACAGCACTGAGCTTTAATGAACTTCTCCCTCCTTCCCTCTCTCTGCAGCGGTGGGTGTGCATGGCGTCTTTGTGGAGCCTCCTCAGGCCGTCACCTCCCTGCGCTCCCTGGCAGAGAGCGAGACCAGGCTCCCCTGCCACTACCAGGTGGAGCAGGGGGAGAAGGTGGTGCAGGTCACCTGGCTGAAGGAGCTCCCAGACGGCAGCAAGGACCAGATCATCACCGCCCACTTCGTGGACGGCCACACAGGTAGGCGGCGGCGAGGGCTTCATGAGTGCTTGTGAAGGGGGTTATTCTCACACTGTTAGCATCGCTGAGGTGTAGTGTTAGCATGCTTCAGGTGCAAATGCACCCGCAGGATCTGGATCTTACTCTTCAAAGCTCATCTAAAGACATGTACTTTACAGATATTGGACGGTTTACACTGCAGCAGTGTTGCCAGATTGGATGCTTTTCTGCCCCAGCTGGGCTGCTTTTTATTTAATCAGTGGTTTCCCCCATGTGAACAGTTAGGCTGTATCTAACTGATGGCCGTCAAAACCAAACATCAGAATGAACCAGGATGACCGTTTTTCTGCGCAAATTATTATTCAGACATAGCTCTGTGATAAAAGTCTTGTATATGTTTACAAATCTGGCAACACAGTGTTATTTGAAATGAGATCATGCTGGGAGACTATAGGTTTGCACCTGGATGATTTGTCTGTAGGGTGGGGTTGTGACGTCACTGGATAAATGCTGGTTCATGTCTGTTTCCTTTCTTGGAGTTGATGCTTTTGACTGAGGATTTCTCACTGGGAAAACTTTGTACTCATATTTTTAAAATGTGTGTCCTCTGTTTGAGCTTGATGGACGTGTTGTCTGGCCTGAGCCGAAGTCTTTGTTTTGTACATCAGAGTTTGGACGTTACTCGGGCCGGGTGAGGTTCGAGAGCAAGAGCCCCACGGAGAACTCGGCTCTGCTCATCCCCAGCACGGAGGAGTCGGACGAGGGCAGCTACACCTGCCACATCTCCACCTTCCCCAACGGGAACTTTGAGAGGCACATCAAGCTCACCGTATGGAGTAAGAGTCAGCCTCCTCCTCCTCCTCCTCCTCCTCCTCCTCCTCCTCCTCCTCCTCCTCCTCCTCCTCCTGCTTTTTTCTTTCTTCTCTTCCCACACCTTCCTAATCCTGGCAGAGCTGCTGTAATGATGTTTAAACCATAATCATCTCCATAGAAGAAACAGCGCTGCCGACCAGGGGAAATTCAGCAGGTTTGCCGACGTGGCCACAAACACTTAACACTGACAGCATATCTGAAAAGTGAATATGGTTTATTCCGTGTAACTGCGCCATACTGAGTGGAAAATACACAAAAAAGCAAGTTTGAGGTGGAGCCAAAAAGCTCCAATATATCCCAAATCTGCTTGTACCAAAAACAGATGATTTCCTTTGTTGCTTACTGGTGTTACAGCAGCAATGTCGTAGTTAAACTGTCAAAACACTGGAAAGCTGATTTTGAGCATTTTATGATAAAAGATAATTAGGTTGGTGCCACATACCATCACACAATCTCACCGTCACAAATCTGCCTCAAAGGGCTTCACACCTTCTGTCCGTCGACACTCGGTCACCTGACAGAGTATTTTGGATCTCCTCCAGCTCGCGTGCCGTCTGAGATGATTGCATTGTGTCCTCTCAGTGGAACCGTAACAGCAGCCGTGGAATGCAGTTGTTTTTAATGGATCCTCCTTGAAATAAAACCCTGCGGTGATGCTATCTGTCGTGAATGGTTTTATCGTATTGCGTGACAGCTCAGTCACAAGCTTGTCCCTGAATTCTCTCCACGCATTAATCCATAAACACTCAATCATAAGCTGCATATAAATCTATGGATTTATCAAACATCCTGATTTCTTCTCACTCTGCACTGGAGTCTAAACTTGCCAGTACCAAAAGCAGATCCTTCATGTACGCTCCTTTTTCGGCCAGTACATAGATGTCTACAGGATTTTCTGCATATGGGTTTATTTAGGTGGCCCTGACTCACTGTCATCCCCGATTAAAAGATCATTCTTCATTCTAGCTTTCGTCGCAGCATCTTTTCCCTGCAGGAAATCTCTTCCCAGATATCACCTGCCAATCAAACGTTGTGGGCGGTACTGTGATGTCATGTTTTTTGGAGTTTCTGTTTGTAAAGCCTCTACAGGTGGTGCCCTCGTCTTTGTGTGCTAATCCATAATGGCTATTTCTGCTAATGCTAACGACCTGTTTTGTCTCCATGCGTTAATAATCCAAACAGCAGTGGGAAGGCTTGCCAGGTGTTCCCGCTGAGTGTTTGTGACGGTGAAGGCCGACATGGCCGCGGTGTGAGTCACAGGCATATTAAACCAGTTGGTGACAGAGAGGGCGACTCAACAGAAATGTATTAATGGGAAAATATCACAGTATTGTTAGACTGTCTACAGTTACGATGCCGGTTCGGCTCCATGTTCGGCATCTGAACGTTGTGGAGAATCATCTGTCATGGACGGTGCAGTGACATCCTGGTGGTACCTTGTTTTCTTGATTACGGTTTTCTCTGATGTATGTAAGGTCTTTTTTTGGGAACAGTATTCTTATCTGAGTCTTCCAGCTTGTTGCTCAAACTTGTCCCTGACATAGAATGACAGTCACTACACAAACATACAAGAACCTTTAGTTAAATCCAGGTTTTAATGGATCTAATTACAGCCTCTTTAGGGAATTTAAGGTAAAGACAAATTTGCTTTAAGCAGGCTTTGGGAAGTATTAATTATACGTGAATGCAGTAACAATGTATACTGTAATTGCAGGGACTCTGTTTAAGCCCATCATATTTAATACTAATGCTGTTTTTATGGTGTTTTTAACGAGATGTACCCACAAAACACAGTTCCATAAGAGTGAGATAATACAGGTTCAGAAAAGAGCACAATCTATATGATACTGTACAATTACACACAACATAGAAAAGGATTTATACTTAAAGAACATAAATAAAGTACATAATTAAGCAAATATAGTCAGTTTGATGAGAAAAAAGAGCAGAAATCATGAGCAGATTGGTTTACCAAACAAATACATTTCAGTAGTTTAATGGATTTTCATTTTATACTCCAAGAAAATGAAAACAAGCACAGAATGGGTTTGTTGATTTTTGGCATGTTTTGCTTTCCGTAGAATGTTTTGATTTATTGGTGCCTCTGTTCTGTATAAAAACATAATAATGAACTTTATTTATGCAGATATTTTCAAAAAGGTTACAGGGTGCTTGGACAGAAAAATCAAGATTAAAACGTTTCAAGATGAAATAAAATCAGGCAGATAAAAAAAAACATAAATATAAAAACAGAGAGACAGATGAGACATTAAACCTGAGAAAATCAGACTTACTGCATGTTACTGTACTGAAGTGACTTAAACAAACTGTGTATTGTTTGTGGTCCACTTTCTTATACAAGATGCATATATGCACTCCTTCACTCAGAAAAGTCCAGAATCTGTGAATGTGGAAATGTTCTTCTGAAAAGTGAAACTGGACCCAGGTGTCTCGTGCTTGCAGTGCAGAGGCCGTTTTCACTGCCTGAGCTCTGGAGGTTGAACTCAGATTTAAGCCGAGCGCAGAGAAACTTTCACCCTCAAGTGTCAAACTGCTCAAACTTCACTCTGCACAAACATCCAAGTGAAGAAACGATAAGTAAAACATATTTTTTTGTCTCTAGGTCTTCACTAAACTCGCTCTGTTCCTCCTCCTCTTCCCTCAGTCTTACCCATCTCCTCCCTGGAGCCCGTGGACCTGGTGGAGGGCCAGTCGTTCCGCGTGGTCGCCTCCTGTCGGGCCGTGGGCCGCCCGCCTCCCCGCCTCTCCTGGGACACCGACCTGCCGGGCCAGTCCCAGAACCGCACCAAAGAGGGCGGGTCCGTGTCCAGCTACTACTCCCTGCACCCCCTCCGCAGCATGAACGGGAAAAAGCTGGACTGTTTGGTGTGGCATCCCAGCCTGGAGCAGCCGCGCAGGATCTCAAACCGCCTGGTGGTTCAATGTGAGTATGGCTAATAATGACGCTGACTTTAAGGCCAAAAGAGTCCAACGGTGGAGCAGAGGTGAAGCAGATTGGCATTTTAATTATAATTTTCTTGAAGGTAGAGCTTGGGTAAGAGCAGAAATAATCTTACTGGTTGAGTTAAACATCAGTGGGAGGAACCAAAGACCCACCTTTTGTCAGAGTGCAACTTATTATCTGGAAAGTTGAATAACAAAGGAGGTGAAGGCCTTTTCCACCGCAGGCGAGTCCTGATTCCATGCTACATACCAGCTGTACACACTATGTGCTGTTCTACTGTCAGACTGCACTGCGTTTGTTTACAAGGAATCACTGTACTGTACATTTTGTACTAACAGCAAATATGCAGCACACGCTGCCATGAGTGCGCGTCAATGTCAGTGTCGATGAAACATGACAGAAGAGAAAGTGAAATGTTTTTCCATTGTTTTAATACTTCCTTGAGCGGTCTCGCCACCATCCACAGCGTGCTTCAGTGTTTTTCTGCAGCTGTGAGCAACGCTTCCATTTCCTGTCACAAGCAGAGGTCAAAATTAAGTGTTTTGCAGCACAAATGATGACTTTTTTGAGTGGACTGGTCAGTTTTTCTGTGCAAATACTCAAAATCTGCTCAGATTTTCCTTAGTCTGCACAGATGCTCGTAGCAGGAAATGAGAAAGTTTTTCTCAGCGCAGGAAGAGCTAAAAACATTAATGATCACTTTGGTGTGGGTGAGGTGTGTCAGTCAGGAAGTCGTACCAGAGCCATATAACAGGATGAATGAAATTATAGCCGATGAATTATTGATATCATTGGCTCCAGCTGTGCTTTTTTTAGGCAGCATTTCCTCTGGCGTGTCAACAAATCTGCAGTGAAAAAGGTTGTTCCAGTCAAAATAGAGCAAAATCTAAACGACAGTGACACATGAGTGATTCATGACTTCATTGGGTTTGTAGTTTACAGGCTTACCGAGATGAGTAATCGAGCGCTTGATTGAACATGAACCGAATGACCTTATCCACATCGCTGTGTTCCCAATCCATTCTGCATTTTACACAGGATATACTATCTATTAATCTGTATCAGGGTGTCAGTCAAACTGGCGTTTTTTAAAAGTATTACCTGCTTCATGTGTAAGTATGTATTTATTTAATATTACTTTCACTTAAGTTGACATATTTACACAATCACATGAAATTGTTGTAGTAATTTTGGATCCAAACAAATCAACCAAATCAACTGAGAATCAGGTTTATCCAGGAAGAAAGTTCTCCGAATATTTAAACATATTTTCTGGTTTTCTGAGATCTTTGCAGAGTAGTTTTACCACCATCCTCAATTTATTTGTATTTTTTGCACATATTTTTTGTGCGTGGCATTTTGAGATGTATGGACTCAGACTTTATGAGTATTTTGTTTTCCTAATTGTGTCACTTTTCCCGTGTGAACACGCTGCCTGTTTTAAACCTGCTTAGAAAGAAAATGAAGTTTGAAATGAGGTCACAGCGTGCTGTGTGCTCAGCTATGGGCCGATTCTTTTAGCTCCTCTTGCTAATAGCTAATTTAACTAATGACATTTTCTCCCTGTAGAGTCCCTGCACGATATATTTGTATAGCTTAACCTTCCTGCAAGAAAATAAATGGGTGACAGCAGGCTAAACATTAGACAATATTGGCAGGTTGGATCGCTCGCTGGGAAAGTGTGTGAGTCACGCTGCGTCCCCGACTATCACTGTGAGTGCAGCGGCAGAAAAGGCGCCTGAACTTCAGGTCTGTCAGTGCACAACAGTTGTTCTTTGTCCAGAGTCACAGAGTCAGTGACGTCCAAAGGAGCGGACTCGAGTCGGATCCAAGTCATGAATCTGATGACTTTACAAAAAATCTGACTTGCAGCTCTTAACCTTTTGGAATGACTTGATATCCTCCTCAAGGCCAAAGACTAAAAAATACTTAAAAAAAATATCATTCAGCAAACTTTCATTTTCAGATATACAGAACACAAATCAGTCTGACAGCCAGTGACTGTGCCTGAGCAGGAGGAAAAGATCCGTTTGGCAGTAACCAGACCAGCAGACCGACATCAGATAACACCTTCCACATGTAAAGACTCGTCAGCAACATGCAAAACATTCAACATTTACATATAACTGCCGTTACGTCAGTGGAAAAAGATTTTGTACCAGAACATCTCTGATCAGTTTGCTTTTAAATGTTCAGATTTTATTTGGAAGTGATAAGTTCAGCTGCATTAAAAGCTCATTATTCCTGTAAATGTCATATCCTGCCTGTTGCTGTTGAAACGGTCTGCAGTGTTTGGTGAATGGCATCTGTGCAGTATTCTTGGTGTGTTCGTGTGTAGATCTGGGTGCGATGCTGCATGTTAACTGTAGTGTGATTGCACATGTGTGCTGCTGCGTCGACTGTGTCTCTCAAGAGACAAATTTCTCCTCAGGGAGACGGTGAAGTATCTGACCTAATCTGATCAAAACGACTTGTTTCAGACTCCAAGCACAAAGTTTGGTACTTGGATGTGACTCAGGACTTTATATCCAAGTCTTGAGACTTATTTGTGACTTGCAAAACAATGACTTTGTCCCACCTCTGCACTGTTCATCAGTCTGAAAGATAAAAAACAGCCTCATCTTTTGTGTCACTGCGTGCTAATGTCTGTGTTTCTGTCTCAGACCCCCCAGATGCCACCATCAGCGCTGCTACAGGAAACTGGTACACGGGTTTGGAGAAAGCTGAGCTGATGTGCAGCAGCAGAGGATACCCCGAACCTCAGAACATCACCTGGACACGGTAACGTCATCAGCCTGTCTGCTGCTCGTACAAATCTACAGTTTAGCTCTATCTGACTGCCGGCGAGAATCTGACAATTACATGTTAATTCAATGCTATGTGCACTGCTAAATTGCTCTTTACATGGCACCGGAATGTGTCTCAAAACATACATAACACGCATATACGCAGCCTACACGCCCGAGAACAACAAAGAAGTGTGCTTCAATCTAAAGGAGGGCGTCTTTCTCTGCCGGCTCAATTCACCGCGGAATAAAAGATATGGTGTCGTGTTGCGCAATTGGAAGTTAGAAAAAGAGCGAGGGAGATGTTTTCACACGAGGGAGGGAGGGAGCGACACAAGGAAGAGCAGGAGACACATGCTAAGCGCTTAATCATAGTGCCATGCTTTAAATATCACTCTAATGCCTGGTAAAACACAGGGTCTGTACTTTAATTAGAGACACTGTACCAGCCATTACGGCTATGAGTGAACACACAATGATCGAATGTTGTGTGCCGAGTGAAAAATATTGCAGCAATGAGACAGTCTTGAAATATTAAGATTATTCTGGATTAAACCTTTTCAACACCACAGACCCTTCGGCGCGTTCATCAGTGCAAACCCATACTGTTTATCTTAGCTTAGCGTGAAGACTGGAAACAGGGGGAAACGGCTAACCTGGCTCTGCCCAAAGGTAACAATGTGCCTACCTGCATCTGTTGCATTGACCAGAATCTTTTTGGATTACTCGCCGTCTGTATCATTTTCACCCATCTGCTCTGTGTCAGATGCAATCTCCACCTGTGACTCTATTCTAAAGGGCTGGTTAGAGGAGCTAGGTGGGGTTTTGAGAAAAGAAATCTGAGCTGGCCTCAGTTTTGGGGGGTAAAGCAGCAGTTTAAATAGCTGCTGCAGCACAGTGAGACATAGGTGCAACATGACCCCTCTCAGTGGACCTGATCAGAAACCGGCTCTCCATTATGTGGCCTGCGATGGCTTCAGCTGCAGTGTGGGACTCAGTCGCTGGACTTGCTTAAATCCCTCAAACCTGGTATTTATTCGGGCTATTCGGATCAATGGGCGCCAGTTGTAAGCCCAGCAGGTTTGGGTTCAGGTGCATGCGAATTGGTGGTTGCACTCTGCGGTGAACCTGATCCTGTGTCGTGTTTGTTCAGCCCAATCACTTCCGTAACACAAACCAGTTGCTGCACTGAATGCTGTTGTTTCAGACCTGGTCTTATTAGATGTTTCCTCCTCTGACGTCTCAGTGGAAATAGTTTGAACTGGAATGTGCGTTTGCTTATGTTCATTTCCTTTGTCAGTCACCAACAATGAGTCAGAGCTATTGTTTCAAGCAGTGAGTCATAGGTTTCTGTGTGGTTTGTCCGCGGTTTCACCTCTGTGATGCATCATTGTCAATTAATGATGAAATGCTCCTCTGATTATTCACAGGAGAGGAGGAGCTTTGCCTGAGAAGACATCTGTGGTTGGAGGGAAGCTTGTTTTTGGGCGGCCCCTTCGCTTGAATGACAGCGGGGTCTATGAGTGTGCGGTCAAGAACAAAGTGGGAGTAGGAAAAACAGAGTACACGTTGACAGTTACAGGTAAGGAAGGAAATTCAGCTTTGTTAGAGGTTAAGATCACGCAGAAACTGTCCTGCTGTTGTATGCTTTGTTTGGAGGAACAGAGGACGGAGCAAATTCTCTTGATTTGGAGTAGTAGCCCAAATTTGCTGCCCCTTTGTGATGCACAGAAGGCAGAAACAGATGCTACTGCACTCAATCAGGATCCGAAATTGCATGTCAGTGTAGTTTTGCTGCAGCATCGATGCATTTGTGTGAGAGGGATTCATCGAATGTCGTCCTCTGCACAGGCAATTCCCCCATCGACAACCAGCTGCTGATCATTATCGGAGCCTCGGCCGGAGCTTTGGTCATGTTCCTGGTCATCGTGGTCCTGCTGGTCAACCGCCACCATCGCCACAAAAACAAAAAGCTCGAGATGGAGCTCAGCGAAAAAACGTAAGCTGACCCACGTTTTCTTGAAGAAGCCATGCAGTGAGAAACTGGAAAAGACTTATTTATTCCCCCGAACGTGATAAGAGCTCGACTGTGAATGTTGGAAACTGCTGCTTAAACTATTTACACACTGTGACCTATTTTCTGAAATTACAATTTCAGACACTGCTCTTCAGTAAATCCTCCAAATGTGCTGTGTTTTTTCTCCAGGGAGGAAATTAACAGCCTCTCCAGACAAGCCTCCTTCAGGAGACTGAACTCTGTCAGCACAGACCCCAGAGTGCAGGTACAAACACACACACACACACACACACACACACACACACAGTCCCGCTGAGAACAATAACCTGCAGGTTTGAGAGAAACCCGGCCGACACACCCGCCCCGGCCGGGCGTAGCCGGGGTGGAGCCGCTGGCAAGTCAGCAGCCGTGTCTGCCGTGGAGGCCGATGATTACAGGCTGCTGCAGCTTCAAACAAATAGCAAACCGTGTTCATAGACGCTTATTATTAATATCTCATTCTGCGTGATTCATTTTATTTATCTTTTGTGTTCATGTTCACTGACTTTCTTTCACTTTCTCTGTTTTTTGGAGTCTGAAGATTACGCCCTGCTCAGGGTAGACAGCCGAATGAAAAACAGCCAAATGTCCCTGGTGAGTTCCTCACAGGGGGCAGACCCCCACCCCGACTTTTTGAAGACATGGAGACAGACACATTCAAAATTAGAACGGTCAAATTTATACCAAAAATTGGCCTCAGTCACCAACATCATTACACAAATAATTTTATACCAGACAAAAAGAATAGCTGCTCATTAGATGAAGGTATCAGTGTTGTGACAGTGTTGTGTTCGGGCCCCCTCCCCACCTGCAGGAGCGACCCATCTACAAAGGCAGCCAGTCCACACTGGGTGGGAAGTGGGGACCCCCGGGAGGGGTGGAGCTGGACGAACTGGGACGTCCAGTCGTGTGGCACGACGGCAGAGAGAGCCTGAGGGGAGCGGAGATGGACGGAGAGAGGGAGGAGCGCAGGAGGAGGGTGGAGTCATACCTGAAGAGCAGCAACATGTCGCTGGTATGTGACATGCGGCTGTAGGATTAAGTAGAAATGCGTATAGTTTCATTTGCAGTGTGTCGTACAGCATCGTGCTTTATTTACTGCTGAGTTTGTGTTGACGCTGTCATGGGGACAGCGAAGGGCAACAACCAAAAACTGGAAACTCACATGATCTCAAGTCAACGGATGCCTGATGCGTCCCTGATTGGCTCCTTTAAACACTCGGTCCTCACTCCACAGGGCTGCATTCAACGCTGCCAACATGTGGAAAATGAGAACCTCTGAATCATGTCCTTATTTATTCTGTGGAAATGCTTAGAGGTGTAAAATAATTGTCTACACCCAGCACTCTATTTCATCTTTTTATCAGAAAAGTAGTCATCAGCCTTTTCACTCCGTCTACCAGGACTCAGGCCTGCCCTCGTCCCTGGTTCCCGTGAAGGCCCAGCAGGATGACGGCGTCGGGCCCAGAGACCCGGACCTGGGCCACCTCCAGGAGGGAGACTCCCCGCAGTCGGTAGCGGAGGGACACGAGGATGACGAAGACAGCAGCTCCTACCAGCTCTCGGAGGCGCTCACCAATCACTTCTACTACAGTAACGGGCTCCTCAGGCCCAGACCGCACTCCAATGCTATTCTGCTGCACCCCCGAGGACAGATCATCTAGATTCCAGACCACAGACCCTCGTCCACGACAAGAGGGCCTGTCTGCATCCCTGCATTGACAGTGACCTCATTCTTTGTAATGGGATGTCTGTTTCCTACGCTGACTGCAGCGGCTAATTAGCCCCAAGAATGATCCAAACTTTGATTATTTTTGCCTGTTTGTGGGATAGCTGGGATGTTTTTAAATTATTTTGGGGGCTTTTATGCCTTTTATTAGATAGTCAACAGGAAATGAGGTGAGAGAAATGGCTGCAAAGGTCCTCCAGCCAGACACAAACCAGGGATGTTGTGGTTCATGGCCACCAGGGTGCGCTATAATTTGGAAGTTTTGATCCTAATTACTTTGAAGATGGAGAAAAAGATGACCGTCAAGTTCTGCCTCTCACGAACCGCGACCACCATCCTCCTCTCCTTCAGCGTGCAAGGAATAAAGGTTCCTGTTACATGATGTTTACTGTGTTAACACTGTGCATCCACTGTTTTGGGGGCTTCCAGCTGAACACATTTTTTATTCAAAAACGGAGCTTCCCGATGGCTCCTGTCAGCCGAGGGTTCCTCGTTTACATCACAAACATTCAGGGAGGAAGATGTGGACAGAGACCATTCCTAAACTCCACTGCCTGTCCAAGTTAAGAGCAAACTGGACTCAAAAGTTGGATATTTTCAGCCTGGATGCACCTGTGGATAAGAACTTAGTGTATTTGTGTATGTATGTATTATATATATATATTAGGAAGACATATATGGAGCTACTGTATGTTAATGATCATGTGATTAACAGCTACTGGCAACTAAGAAAAGGTCAAAGAGGCTGTTACCCGGACCACCTGAACACAGACATGGACTGTTGTGACACTGGTGGATGTTCATGGATGAACACAGCAAACTGGTTTTCATGTGCAGGTTTAAACCATTTTAACTCGGCAGCAGACTGGATGAAACACGCAGGAGATGAACTGTAGAGACGCTGTGCATCACATCTGGTGTGTATATGTTGTGTAAATAGTTTTCTATCCGCTCAGTGTTTTTGTATGAAACTGAAAAACTGCCATGTAAATGTTGAAACGTTTATTCAGAAAAGTACAGCATAAAAACAAAGTCATTGTCAGTGGTGGACCGAGAACTCAGATCCTTTACTTCGGTAAAAGTACTACGACCACACTGCAGAAATACTCTGTTAAAGTCCTGCGTTGAAAATGTTACTTAAAAGTATGATCATTAAAGTTTACTTTAAGTATTAAAAGTAAAAGTACTCAATGCAGCGAAATGTCCCCTGTGACTGATGTACTTTTATATATTCTATCATTAGATTATTATGACTCATGCATTCTTGTAAAAGCAGGATTTTACTGTTATTTGTTTCAGCTGGAGCTCATATTGACCTGTTTGTATAAGTCTGTAATTAATTATTGTTTTCATTGTCGATTAATCTGCTGATTTTTTTCACACTTAATCGACAGTTTGGTTTGTAAAAATTCAGAAAACGGTGAGAAATGCTGTCAAAATTAGAAGCAGAACCCAAACTGACAACTTCACATTGTCGTTTCGTCCATTAGTACATTAGTAGTTTGTACTATTAGTACAAACCTCAAAAGTACTAAAAATAAAATCATTAAAATAATTACAAGGAAACACAGCAACATTTGCTGGAACCATGTTTTAACATTAACATGACAAGTATGAAAATAATTTCCTCCCTCTGAATGCAGTGGAGCTGCAGTAGAACGTGGCCTGACGAGAAAAGACTCGACTGAAAGGTAAGTACCGCAAGTCTGTAGTGAAGTGCAGAACTGGACTGAACGACCGTGGTCACACTCCGCCGCTGGTCACTGGTCTTTACTGGAACCTGAACAGTTCAGCTGGTTTCAGCTCAGCATGAGGTTAAAGGGCGTCACTGATCACAGCTGCTGTAGTGATTTCCTGGTTTGGACTGGACTGAAATAAGTGACATTGTGGATACAAGTAGAAAAAAGTGCACTTTCAAGGGTTGTCTGGTCTCACTGGTGTGACTGGGTGATGAGTTCAGTAATCAGAGGACCTGTTAGCTTGACATTTGGGGAAAAGTGCTTATTCGCTGTCTTGCTGAGAGTTAGATGAGATGATTGACTCCACTGTCGTCTCTGTACAGTAAATATGAAGCTACAGCCAACGGCCGGTTAGCTCTGCCCACCAGGAACAGAATCAGTCTACCACCACCTCTAAACCTTTAGAAAGCCAGGCTAGCTGTTCCCCCCTCTTTGTAGTCTTTGTGCTAAGCTACGCTAAGCTAACAGGCTGCTGGCAGTAGCTTCTTCTGTGCAGTACAGACACGAGAGCGGTGTCAATGCTCTCCTCTCGCTCCCTTCATGAAAGACGTATTTTTCAACATGTCAGACTAGTCCTTCAACATGCTGCTCCTCCACTCAATGAGTACTTTTACTGTGGATGCAGAGCGGGTGGAAGAGAACCAGGCATGGACGACAGAGCTACTCTACCTTGGACTACCTACAAGCATGCTGTAAAGAACTTGGGCATCCAAAGGGAAACCTCTACAGTAAATCACCGGAGAATATGAAGGTCCATGTCTGATTAGGAAGCCTCCTGTCTGACGTTAACAAATGAATGGCAGCTATAATGTAGAGGCTGAGATGAGGCGTCAGGGCTTTCTCTCCTGACCGTCCTTTAAAAACAGAAAGATATTGCTAAAGTCCCACAATCATCATTAATGAAATGTACCTTAAATTCCCTGTTTCAGCAGTAACACACTATTCAGGTCATCGTGTATTGACCTCTGTGCCGCAGTCGAGTATGAGTTGAGTCTCGTCCTCTAAGTGCTGTAGTTGTCTTTCCATCATTTTAAGGAAAATTTGTAAAGGAAATTTGATTATTTAGACGCATATCTGGGCTGCTCTGTTTGATTTTCACTATGAAGCTGATAATGGACAATGGATGGAAAGCGGTAATGCTGAGGGATCGTACGTGCAGAGGTTTGCCCTCCAACCCTCTCTGATCCACACTGACTCACACCAACCAACCAAATGTATGTAAAACCTGCAGAAATCAATACTCAGCTGTGTCACCAGGGCTGGATGTCCTGACGTGGTTTTTTTTTTTTTTTTTTTTTTCTTTTAAGAAATCTCTGAACTGGCTGGATTTCCGAACAGTACCAGAAGTACCAAAATTACAATTAAAGCTACAGCAAAGTTATAACATTTAAACCAAAAACAGGAGTGCACAGTAAAATCAGTCGGCTACATTACTTCTCAGTCATATCAAAATACAAAGAGAATT
The DNA here is from genome assembly GCF_051107435.1 of Chaetodon auriga. Taxonomy (NCBI): domain Eukaryota; kingdom Metazoa; phylum Chordata; class Actinopteri; order Chaetodontiformes; family Chaetodontidae; genus Chaetodon; species Chaetodon auriga. Next base: position 21,861,876 of record NC_135085.1, read on the forward strand.
TGTTAATCAATCTAGGCATTAGACAGATATTTCTACGTTTAATCTTCTTCTAGATGTATTGGATCAAGCTGTGTTTTGGGATAGAGCCTCTTTGTGAGTCCGCTGGTGAGTGCGAAGGTTACTCCTCTGAGAAAAGCACTTGCCGCAGGTGTCGCACGTGTACGGTTTCTCTCCCGTGTGAATTCGCTGGTGAATCTCAAGATGGCTGATGCGGTCGAAGCTTTTGCCGCAGAACGGGCAGATGAACCACTTCTCCTTAATGCGGCGGTTGGCTATGGTTTTATGCAACTCGGGGTCGTTTAAGAGAAACAATCTGCTGTCTGGGTTAAAAGCTGACGTGTTCTTAGTTTGTGGCTGTTTGTCTGAGAGGAATCTGATGGACACTCCTCTCTCGGGGTGATTTATTGCTTCTAAAGGCTGACTCGGCTGAGCTTGGCTGAAAGGCACGGGAGCCCTGGATTTACTTGATGCCCCTTGTCCGTTATTCCTCATGAACCTGTCTGAGTAAGCCGTCTCTGCTGAATTATCAAAAATGTCCAAGGCGTTCTGAATGAGCAGGATTTCTGAGTCCAGATTCTGTGACAGCTGCTTCGGTTCGAAAAAGCAGTCCGAGTCGTCGGCAGCGTCGCTGTCTCCCACCGAAACTGACGACCACTGCTGGTTCTCTTGCTCCTCCATGACCTCAGCGGGTTGGAGGTTCAGCTCCATCTCGCGGTGACCTTCCCCTTCGTGAACATTGTGATCAGAGTCCACCATCTGCTCCACAATCTGGACGTCGTCCTCGTCTTCCAGCTTGACTATTAAGTCCTCCTCGTCGTCGCCATCCCTGCCGTCACTTGCCTCGCAGTGGTCAGACTTGAGCTGCTCACACTGTTTCTCCTCTGTCTGTGAAGGCGGCGGTGTTCTGTGATTGGCTACTGTGTCCGCCTTCTCTCTGACACTCTGATCAGAAGACAATGTCCGGACTGAATCTATTATCGGCCCTGAAACGACACAGCAGGTGCATTTTTTAAAGCTTTTTAACAGTTAACAGTTTCCTTGAAAAATCTGCTTTTTAAGACAAGTTTGCTGTGACTGACACACGGGCAGTTCAGGTAATATCTACTGTGATTTTACAAAGGCTGGCACGCAGGTGAGTCACATGTTTCTGTTTTCATACAGGTGTAGCAATCACTATTTGTATAAGTGTGGTTCCAAGGCTTTCAAGGCAACACAGAACTAGTTCAACAGGTACAAAAGAGCCAGAGTGCTGCTGCCTGAGACACCTGCCACGCACAGAAACCTGCACTGCAAACTGTGGTTGCAGATTAACACTCACCAACACACATCAAAAGACACTGAGACAAATACAGCAGGGCCGCAACTAACTTTTATTTTCATTTCCAATTCTTTTTCCAATGAACAGATTCTTGAAAATAGTGTAACAGTAAACTGAATATCTTTAGGTTTTGGACTGTTGGTCGAATAAAATAACCCATCTGAAGTCTGAATTTTATGACATTTGACCACACAAATAATCTATTTAACAAGAATCTAATGGTCAGATAAACTATTCGCGATAAACAATTACCAGTTGCAGCCCTAGACTGGAGGTCTACAATGACATGTAACAGAGAAAAACAGACAATCTTCACATTTGCGAAGCCAGAACCAGAAACTGCCATTTCTGCTTGATAACTTCCTCACACTGAGCGACTAATCGATTAATCAAAATCAATTAGTCGATTTTCAAAACATGTCGATTGATTTTCCAGAGTGTTTGCTTCAGCTCTACAGTATAGCCAGCTGTTATGCTGTACATCTCATGTTTACACTGTTGTACCTGCCCGAGCGATTATATCAACTTTAAACACATATTGTTGTTTATCTTTTGTCTCGGAAGCTGTTATTCTTACCATCTCCGCTGGGCGGCAGCAGCTTGTTCTGCTGCTCTCTCTTAGAGGAAGATGATGGAGACAGATTTGTAGTCTGAGCCTGACACCGGACCGTTAACCGCTCGTTTTCCATCAACATCAACTTCCTGTTCAGGGCTTCAATTTCGTTCTCTCTCCGGCGAAGCTCGACCTGTACGAGCGTGAAGCCGTCCTCCCACAGTTTGCTGATTTCTACCACGGCGGCTTTAGCTAGCATCTCCATGATCGAGGTTAACTTGCTCTGGAAAGCCACACAGTTGGCCATGTTGCCCCGGGTCAGCGCCTCTGCTAGCTGTAGCAACGCGACGGACGTGAAGCTGACTTTCAATGTGAGACAAGTCACGCAACGGTTACAGTTTCGTCCGCGGTAGTTTACATTACAGTTGCTGTTTTGGGCTGAAAAACATGGAAGTGTAATACAATAGTAACAGGAAACGGTGGCGGTCACGTGACTGGGGATATACGGCGTTGGCTGTAGGACAATATTCATTAAAACAAACCGCACATTGAACACCGTCCGCTTTAAGCGTTTGTTGGCAGTATATCAACAATATTCATGTATAATGTATTTCTAAGGAGATATAACACATTTTTAAGCGTTTTTTATTGAATTTGTCAACAATTACAACTCCTATCGTATAGCATCCGTAACTGGTCTACAGTGGTGGAGGAAGTACTCCGATTTTTTACTGAAGTAAAATTACTAAACCACACTGTAAAATACTCTGTTATAAGTAAAAGTCCTGCATCGATATGTTACTAAATTAAAATATGTGAATAGTATCAGGAAAATGTACGTAAAGTATTAAAAGTAAAAATACTCATTGCTGTAAAATTTTGAAAACTTTGAGTGTTTTGTTATTATGTATTATTTTATTATTTGTGCATTCATGCAACAGGAGATGTGTATTTTATAATCCAACATAAGGCTGCAAGTCATTTTCCTTAGACTGTTGGTTAATGTCACAATTATTTTCTCCATTGATGGATTTGGTTGATTGTTTGGTTTGTAAAATTTGAGAAAATAGTCAAACTGAAGTACAAGTACCTCAATTTTCACAATTATAAGATTCATCTCATTTTGGGATAAGAGAGAGAACAGTTGAAAACAAATGTGACCGGAGTCACCCAGTGACAGAACATTTCTCCACTGGCCCTCTGTGATCACAGCCTGGTCGGATGAAATGGTCACATGATTTCAAGAACAATAAGATGATCTTACAATCACATATTAAACTGTGGATCTGTTTGTGGCTCTGACAGGACACACAGAGGGAGTAGCTGAGGTGATGTAATCCTGCATCGACACCTGTTCAGGTAGACAATCCTTACCCCAAAAAGTAATCTCAAAACTTTCACCGAACATACAACACATGTTTAAAGCAGCTAAGAACACCTGTTTGTGGCATTATTTGGTGTCGCTTGAGGGTGGTGTGCTTCCCCATTTTGTCAACTAGATGGTGCTCTATTTCCATGACAGCATAACAGCTGAGGTCAAAGCTTCTGCCCTTGCAGGGCAAACTATTAATTTAACCCTATTTGGTTGCCTATAGTGCTGTAGTTTGTCATTGTAAAGAGTCTTTGCTAATTGTGTACCTGATTTTGAGTGTGAGCATATAAAATACATTTTAGGTCTATACATATCGATTAATCAAATATGTCACATTCCAGTAACTTGTTTAATGGCCAATAAACTCCCCAAATATTTCATTGTACTTTAGTCATTCTCAAAAGTAACCAGTGTTCATCTGTTAAAGTAATCTGGAAAAACTGAAAAAAGTAATAAGTTAATAAAAAAAAAGACAGTGCCTTCAAGTTCTCCAGTTTGTTGCACATCAAAGAGCTTTGGTGAGACATAATAAAGATGGAAACTAACAAAAGTGACTAAGCAGTGGCTGAGTGTTGCCCTTTGATACTCAAAACAGACTACTTCACAGTCCCAAAGTGTGATATTTTAAATTTAGCCATGTGTCAGAAATGATGTATGAGTGATTGTTTAGTATTTGGCCTTTTAATCCAGTTTAGCATTCTCATAAAGTATTTTTTTTGTATCTTGTTATTCTTGTTCTGATGTGGGCCTATTTATTTTGTTCTCTTTGCTGTTTGGAACGCTGCTGGTTTTCCTTATTTTCCATCTGTTATATTGCTGTATGCCTCTTGTTTTCTCCTTGTAAATCCCTTTGAACTGCGTTTGTATGATTCGTGCCATACTAGTAAACTTGAAAACTCAATTGTGATCAAAACTCATCAGTCTACTCTGTCCCTTGAATTATCTTTATGAGTAAACTCAAACACCTCACATCTGAAATAAAAATTAACTTTTTTTTAAGTTCATGTTTTACTTTATTTTGAAATGCTTTAGACTTGTACTTTATTTTGTTAGATTTAGTTTCAAATGAACAGTTTGAGACTTTAACGCACGCGCGCACACGCGCACAGATTCCTGGCCATTGATTGACTCATTTGCCTGCCAGTCAAATGTGGGCGGGGTCTGTGGGAGTTCTCGGGTGAGAGCAGAGGCTACGGAGCTGTCAAACAGCATCAATCGTCTGAAATATTATCCCGGGCGGTACAAAAATCGTCGTACTTTACTCTCCTGTGGAGATAAGAACCACAGAAACAGACTTCTAGTCCGCTTTGACAAGTCAGGTTTGGACTTTTAAACCGTCGCGACACAAAACTTCCTGTTGTGTGTGTGTGCTGGTGAATCTTAGCTCTTTGCTTGGCTTGAGTTTTGTTGACAAACTAGCCAGTCAGCTAGTCACTAAGCTAGCAGCGTTACCAACTTTGCCGTTTCGCGGTTGATTTGTTGTCGATAAAACGCTAACGTTACCCGGGAGGAAGGGCATGAAATGGAACCCGGCTTGAACTGCTCTTGCAAATATCTCTGTGAAATAAAAACAGGTAAGTCAGCTCAACTTTAACAAGGAGTAACGTTAAACGCTTGATACTGACTGTGGCTGCTTTGGTTTGTTTACATTTTCTGCTTGACATCCAGTAACATTTTACCATTACGTTGATCAAGCTATTGATTCGCCTAAACGCCTCTGCTTTATATGACTTACCGCATCAAACTATTTTGGCAGCACTGACTCATTAGCTTTCTATGGTAACCAGATAATGGACAGGTTTTTTTTTTTTTTTAACGGTTCCTGCCCCATGGACTTATTCATTACTTTAAACCTTTGAAGAATGACAGGTATGCAGCGGCTCACATATCATGGCAGTTTACCTCAGTAGATTGTAGTCAGATAAGAGGCTTCTATTCACTTTTGTTGCATGTGACCTTGCTCAAATACTTGACACAGATTGCTCTTTTAGTGAACTCTCTATTATCTCAAGGCCAGCAAGTGACTAAAGCGCAGACAATTACTTTGAGTGTACTTTAGTAACAGTTTACAGGAAAGATCAATTGATGTAGTGAAATTGTCTTCTTTTGTCATGCAGGTATACATAGACACAGTCTTTCTCTATGAACAAACAACTGTCTCTCACACACATTCGCACACACCCATTTAATACCTCTTGTCCTTCAGAGACACTCTAAGCCTCGCTGCAACCTATCATTATAACATCACTTAAGTTTTGATTTATTGCTGGCATTTTCTATTAGTCTGTAATCCACCAGGACACAGCTGGAGAGTGTTCAGGCCCCCAGCTACTGTTAAAACATGTGGCCCGAGGCTGCTTTGGAGATGTCCCATCTGTTTTGGAGTAGCAACAGGCCACATTTTACAGACCAAAAAAAAAGGCCGGCTTTTAAAATTCCACCCTTTTCCATGCATAGTCCCTTTACTGTGGTGTTTTAAATGCAGGCTCTTTGGATATGTAGGCAACAGGGAGTAGTTTGGAAACAAATATAGTAATGAACTATTGTGGCCACTATAAACTATTGCTTGCATCAAAAGGATTTCCAGCAGCATCGTCCACTGAGGGTCATCATGGTATAATGTATATTTTAATGGTATAAAGTTGCTTTGTAGTATGTGGCTAGGGATGTCTTCTCTGTAGTTGAGCTGTTTGTTGATGGGGTGATGCTAGATGATGTGTGTTTTTAATGTTTACAGCAGAAGTGGGTGTAAAGTCCTCGTGGTGGTCAGTACTGCTTTAGACTGGGAAAATCATGCTGAAGGAATGTTAATTTTTACCCCCCAAAGTATCTTGTAAACTAACACAAATTCAGTGTTTTTATTTGTTTGCATCATCTTCATGACTGAAATTCAAGCAAGTGTGGGAGGTTTGTGTTTAGTCAATATGGGCTGATTTGACCACGGGTGTGGGTGTGTGGACACTCTGCTGCGAGCTGTTTTGAATCAAGGGTGAATTTATATCTTACTTGCTGACCTATTCTCGTCCGCTTGCATATGACGTAGATGAAATGTGTGTCTCTGTTACGCTCTCAGATGGAAAAGCTACTGAAATGTGAAAAGAAAGCCTCAGCCTGGTACTTGTGGCTTGCATTTTTCTTGGCACACTTTTATTTCTGCCGTACCATTTCAACAAGGCAGAAAATGAGGTGTCATTGGAGAGAGAAAAGAAAGAGGAGGATGAAAAGCCTTTTAAGGATGTGGCTGGGACAGAGAATGATGTCAGAAAACGTCCAGTAGGTCTACAGTATCTCTCCAGGAGTCCAGTGTCTGTGATGTAATGCTAACGGACCAAGGCAGAATCTGGCTGTGGCATCTCAGTGCTGTTTTTAGGATCTGATCTTATGAGACCTCTTAGCCCAAGATTGACTTTTGTGTTTCTGCTTTGGTTTGATGTACGTTGGTTAAATCAGCGTTCCTTGAACTTGATGCCACTGTTCCTCCCCATTTACTAGAATCCATTTTCACTAAACTATATTATATTAGACCACTATATCTCTGATTCCACCTGACACCGATGACTGCAGTGTGTTAGTGCTGAGTGTGAGAACAGAAATGTCAAAGTCCACAATGCCAGGCTTTGTAGTATAAAGAGTGATAGTGTGACCTCTGTTACTCATTTTATGATATGCATTAGATAAATACGGGACACAAGAATTTAAAGGAATAGTTAAACATTGCTTTGTATGGCAAAGTGCGTGGGCAGCAATAGGCACTTCATGATGCTTTGTGCCCCTCATTAACTCAGAAATCTCTACTCGAACGGCCACGAAGGTTGTTTGTTGTTGTCCTTGCTACCTGTTGGTCACCTGCCTACCAGGATCCTCAGAGCTTTTTGATTCTTTTTAAATGGTCAATTCGCTTCATTTATTCTTAATCTTAATTAAAGGCTGGTTCCTTCATTATCTCATTCGACAGTTGTGCTTAAGAAGCTCAATAGTAAGGTGTGATTACTGAGCGCAAAACATACTCCTTTGAATGTCTTTCAAGAGAAAAATAGCTCCAAGGATATTTTTTTCTCCTGTCTCAGTGAAAAGGAATGTGTTTTTCAATATAGTGTTCCTCCACTTTTCTTTCAAAGTATTGGAAAAAATATTCATAACCAGACTCAACATGTCTTATCAGCTGAAGAGATCTCTCTCTGGAATAAGTATAAGTGGAAGTGGAATAACTTCTTCAAAGTTAGATATGAAAGCCACATTGTTTACTAGTGTAAAAAAGACCTTTAGCCACAGATTTCCTTTCCTGTTACCCTTTGTACCCTGCTGATTTTGTTTTGGATGGCAGAAAGGTCCAGGACCTGAGCTATTCCTTGGCTAATCTCCCATAATTGGACAATCGGCCCCTATTACAGCCATTACATTTGGGCCTGTTGAGCAATACTGGCTTGTCTCATCCGTCGTAAGACCAGGCACAGTCTACAACTACAGCTGGTGCTATTAAATAGCCAAACTCTTCAGGAAAGAATAGCATGATAGGTTTTTTCTAGAGTGTAGGTGAATGTGATTGTAATATGGTAAATGTCAACTCTGTTCTTTTCTGTGACAATAGGTCACAAAAGGTAAATTTTTTGATACTTAACTAGGAGTCTTTGAATAAACCCCACTGCTGTAATACTCTTAATATGAAACCACAGAAATGACCCTTTGTTCATTGTTTGCTCTCTCTAGGTCTCCATGGGCTCACTATACATCCATCAAACATGTGAAAACCTGGTCATCCTGGTGGACTCCCCAGTTACAAGCAGTGAGGAACTGGACTCCTTAACACAATTTTAAAGTCAAGTCTCTGTGTGACGTGTTTTCTCCCAGGACACAAGCTGAGTAAATCCTGTGCTGCCGTGGA